>NC_086444.1:113983273-114268273 GCF_028390025.1 Pseudophryne corroboree
ATAATTCCATACTGAAGAGGTGGCTTTTTTGGTATTTTGCCCAGGCATAACAATGGACTTTTTCATCCCACAGGCAACAACTGTCTCCACTGGTGCCTTATTCAAACAAACCACATCACCATAAGAATCCTCATTGTTAACTTCCTCCGCAGCGCCAGCTACACCCATATCCTCCTCATCCTGGTGTAATTCTACAGTGACATCCTCAATCTCAATATAAACAACTGGACTGGCGGTGCTCCTCCCAGCACTTGCCTCTTCCCATACAGTGTTGTTAAGTCAAGCCTGGACATCGCAACCACAGACAGTGTTAGCACCCCTGTATTTTCTCAACACCCTTGTAATTTCACAGCATACAAGAAAAGGCCAGTGTATATTTATTTTCACTGCACCACTGTTTTTTTACAGCATACAGGGCCAATGCAAATTTATTTTTACTGCATCCCTGAATTTTTACAGCATACAAGACAGGGACAGTGTACATTGATTTTCACTGCACCCTAGAATTATTACAGCATAAAAGACAGGGACAGTGAGCATTGATTTTCATTGCACCCTAGAATTATTAAAGCATACAAGACAGGGCCAGTGTAATTTATTTTCACTGCACCCTAGAAATATTACAGCATTCAAGACGGGGCCAGTGTACATTTATTTTACTGCACCCTAGAATTATTACAGCATACACGACAGGGCCAGTGTACATTTATATTGTAAGCTTTCGAGCAGGGCCTTCCTACCTCTATGTCTGTCTGTTTTTACCCAGTTTTGTTCTATTACTATTGTTCTAATTGTAAAGCGCAACGGATTATGCTGCACTATTTAAGAAACTGTAAATAAATACATTTTCATAATTGTTATCACCACGTTGTGATTAATTCAAATTAATATTATTAATAATATTATAGATTAACTAAGTTTAAATTAAATTAATATAACTAAACTCTCCATACTTCTATAGTGAACTTTATGTATATCAAAGATATATTTGAGGAACAGAAGAACTTGATCCAAAATAAATTAAAATCATGATTACAGCATCTAAAATATTGTTTTTTTTTTAATCTTCTTTGCCCAGTTCATCTTTTTGTGAACTAAAATCTTGAGCCTTGCCTAATGCATCATTTTTTAAAATACATATTTTTTAAAATATTTTGTGCTGTGTATACATCCGGGAACTGCAGCTGCTCCGTCCATCTATAGGTGTTCTGTCATGCCACCCAAAATAAAAGACATATTTTTTTTAAATATTTTGTGCTGTATCCTTCCAGTACTCATCCAGGCGTGCTCCTTCAATTTCAGGGAGCTGTGTCCATAGCTTATATTCTTATGTTATAACTTATTGTCCTAAATAATTATAAATTAACTAAATTTTAATTAAATTAATATAACTAACCTTCTCCATGTCAAAGATATCTTTGATGAACAGAAGAACTTGATCCTAATTTTAAAATAATTTTAACAGATGATTACAGCATTTAAAAATATATTGTTTACACCCAAATGTTTGCTGCCCACTGCTGTCGCTTAGCATAGTCATCCAGCTACCTCGGTGCAACCTTTTGGCCTAAACTGGATAAAAACAGTATTGTAAGCTGTGAGGTGTTGAGAATAGACTGGAAATGAGTGGAAATGAATGTTGTTAAGGTTAATAATACTGTAGAAATAAAAACACCCACAAATTAAGTTATTTTAGCTGTTTTAATGATTTTTTTTTCGAAAAAATTCAGATCCAAAACCAAAACCCGCAAGGGGTTTCCAATGCAGACCCAAAACACGTAGGAGATCCAGGTCCAAAACCAAAACACCCAAAATGGCCTGGCGCTCACCCCTAGTTATAAGCCATCATTTGAAGATTGACAATTTACTAGAATAATTAAAAAAGCCATTATTTTTTTTCTTATTATTTAATATGTATACACATAAATTAAGTAGGACAGCTTACAAGTGCATGTTCTACCCATTTTCACTCCATTCAAGATGGCATATGGTACAGTATAGTGGAAATATATTCCAGTTACTGGTACATTTCAGGTTGATAGTACCAAAACAGGCATCCAAGTGGCGCTCCCCCAGCAAGTGACATTCCTAGGCGTGTGCTTCATGTGCCTAATGGGAAATTTGCCACTGCAGGCAGCCAAACTGCCACATTCTTCCTCCCTGCAACCAAACATCCCAGCTACCATGTACTTCTTTCCTGCAGCCAGACATTCCAACTGCCATGTTCTTCCTCCCTGCAGCCAGACATTCCAACTGCCATGTTCTTCCTCCCTACAGCCAGACATTCCAACTGCATGTTCTTCCTCCCTGCAACCAGACATCCCAATTACCATGTACTTCATCCCTGCAGCCCTACATTCCAACTGCCACATTCTTCCTCCCTGCAACCAAACATCCCAACTACCATGTACTTCTTCCCTGCAGCCAGACATTCCAACTGCCATGTTCTTCCTCCCTGCAGCCAGACATTCCAACTGCCATGTTCTTCCTCCCTGCAGCCAGACATTACAATAGAGATGTGCACCGGAAATTTTTCGGGTTTTGTGTTTTGGTTTTGGGTTCGGTTCCGTGGCCGTGTTTTGGGTTCGAACGCGTTTTGGCAAAACCTCACCGAATTTTTTTTGTCGGATTCGGGTGTGTTTTGGATTCGGGTGTTTTTTTCAAAAAACCCTAAAAAACAGCTTAAATCATAGAATTTGGGGGTCATTTTGATCCCAAAGTATTATTAACCTCAATAACCATAATTTCCACTCATTTTCAGTCTATTCTGAACACCTCACACCTCACAATATTATTTTTAGTCCTAAAATTTGCACCAAGGTCGCTGGATGACTAAGCTCAGCGACCCAAGTGGCCGACACAAACACCTGGCCCATCTAGGAGTGGCACTGCAGTGTCACGCAGGATGGCCCTTCCAAAAAACACTCCCCAAACAGCACATGACGCAAAGAAAAAAAGAGGCGCAATGAGGTAGCTGTGTGACTAAGCTCAGCGACCCAAGTGGCCGACACAAACACCTGGCCCATCTAGGAGTGGCACTGCAGTGTCACGCAGGATGGCCCTTCCAAAAAACACTCCCCAAACAGCACATGACGCAAAGAAAAAAAGAGGCGCAATGAGGTAGCTGTGTGAGTAAGCTAAGCGACCCTAGTGGCCGACACAAACACCTGGCCCATCTAGGAGTGGCACTGCAGTGTCAGGCCGGATGGCCCTTCCAAAAAATACTCCCCAAACAGCACATGACGCAAAGAAGAAAAAAAAGAGGCGCAATGAGGTAGCTGTGTGACTAAGATAAGTGACCCTAGTGGCCGACACAAACACCTGGCCCATCTAGGAGTGGCACTGCAGTGTCACGCAGGATGGCCCTTCCAAAAAATACTCCCCAAACAGCACATGACGCAAAGAAGAAAAAAAAGAGGCGCAATGAGGTAGCTGTGTGACTAAGATAAACGACCCTAGTGGCCGACACAAACACCTGGCCCATCTAGGAGTGGCACTGCAGTGTCACGCAGGATGGCCCTTCCAAAAAACACTCCCCAAACAGCACATGACGCAAAGAAAAATGAAAGAAAAAAGAGGTGCAAGATGGAATTGTCCTTGGGCCCTCCCACCCACCCTTATGTTGTATAAACAGGACATGCACACTTTAACCAACCCATCATTTCAGTGACAGGGTCTGCCACACGACTGTGACTGAAATGACGGGTTGGTTTGGACCCCCACCAAAAAAGAAGCAATTAATCTCTCCTTGCACAAACTGGCTCTACAGAGGCAAGATGTCCACCTCATCATCATCCTCCGATTCATCACCGTGTACATCCCCCTCCTCACAGATTATCAATTCGTCCCCACTGGAATCCACCATCACAGCTCCCTGTGTACTTTGTGGAGGCAATTGCTGCTGGTGAATGTCTCCATGGAGGAATTGATTATAATTCATTTTAATGAACATCATCTTCTCCACATTTTCTGGAAGTAACCTCGTACGCCGATTGCTGACAAGGTGAGTGGCGGCACTAAACACTCTTTCGGAGTACACACTTGTGGGAGGGCAACTTAGGTAGAATAAAGCCAGTTTGTGCAAGGGCCTCCAAATTGCCTCTTTTTCCTGCCAGTATACGTACGGACTGCCTGACGTGCCTACTTGGATGCGGTCACTCATATAATCCTCCACCATTCTTTAAATGGTGAGAGAATCATATGCAGTGACAGTAGACGACATGTCCGTAATCGTTGGCAGGTCCTTCAGTCTGGACCAGATGTCAGCATCAGCAGTCGCTCCAGACTGCCCTGCATCACCGCCAGCGGGTGGGCTCGGAATTCTGAGCCTTTTCCTCGCACCCCCAGTTGCGGGAGAATGTGAAGGAGGAGATGTTGACAGGTCGCGTTCCGCTTGACTTGACAATTTTCTCACCAGCAGTTCTTTGAACCCCTGCAGACTTGTGTCTGCCGGAAAAAGAGATACAACGTAGGTTTTAAATCTAGGATCGAGCACGGTGGCCAAAATGTAGTGCTCTGATTTCAACAGATTGACCACCCGTGAATCCTTGTTAAGCGAATTAAGGGCTCCATCCACAAGTCCCACATGCCTAGCGGAATCGCTCAGTGTTAGCTCCTCCTTCAATGTCTCCAGCTTCTTCTGCAAAAGCCTGATGAGGGGAATGACCTGACTCAGGCTGGCAGTGTCTGAACTGACTTCACGTGTGGCAAGTTCAAAAGGTTGCAGAACCTTGCACAACGTTGAAATCATTCTCCACTGCGCTTGAGACAGGTGCATTCCACCTCCTATATCGTGGTCAGTTGTATAGGCTTGAATGGCCTTTTGCTGCTCCTCCAACCTCTGAAGCATATAGAGGGTTGAATTCCACCTCGTTACCACTTCTTGCTTAAGATGATGGCAGGGCAGGTTCAGGCGTTTTTGGTGTTGCTCCAGTCTTCTGTACGTGGTGCCTGTACGCCGAAAGTGTCCCGCAATTCTTCGGGCCACCGACAGCATCTCTTGCACGCCCCTGTCGTTTTTTAAATAATTCTGCACCACCAAATTGAAGGTATGTGCAAAACATGGGACGTGCTGGAATTTGCCCAGATTTAATGCACACACAATATTGCTGGCGTTGTCCGATGCCACAAATCCACAGGAGAGTCCAATTGGGGTAAGCCATTCTGCGATTATCTTCCTCAGTTGCCGTAAGAGGTTTTCAGCTGTGTGCGTATTCTGGAAAGCGATGATACAAAGCCTGGACCTGCCTAGGAAAGAGTTGGCGTTTGCGAGATGCTGCTACTGGTGCCGCCGCTGCTGTTCTTGCGGCGGGAGTCAATACATCTACCCAGTGGGCTGTCACAGTCATATAGTCCTGAGTCTGCCCTGCTCCACTTGTCCACATGTCCGTGGTTAAGTGGACATTGGGTACAACTGCATTTTTTAGGACACTGGTGAGTCTTTTTCTGAGGTCTGTGTACATTTTCGGTATCGCCTGCCTAGAGAAATGGAACCTAGATGGTATTTGGTACCGGGGACACAGTACCTCAAACAAGTCTATAGTTGGCTCTGCAGTAATGATGGATACCGGAACCACGTTTCTCACCGCCCAGGATGCCAAGGCCTCAGTTATCCGCTTTGCAGCAGGATGACTGCTGTGATATTTCATCTTCCTCGCAAAGGACTGTTGGACAGTCAATTGCTTGGTGGAAGTAGTAAAAGTGGTCTTCCGACTTCCCCTCTGGGATGACCATCGACTCCCAGCAGCAACAACAGCAGCGCCAGCAGCAGTAGGCGTTACACTCAAGGATGCATCGGAGGAATTCCAGGCAGGAGAGGACTCGTCAGAATTGCCAGTGACATGGCCTGCAGGACTATTGGCATTCCTGGGGAAGGAGGAAATTGACACTGAGGGAGTTGGTGGGGTGGTTTGCGTGAGCTTGGTTACAAGAGGAAGGGATTTACTGGTCAGTGGACTGCTTCCGCTGTCGCCCAAAGTTTTTGAACTTGTCACTGACTTATGATGAATGCGCTGCAGGTGACGTATAAGGGAGGATGTTCCGAGGTGGTTAACGTCCTTACCCCTACTTATTACAGCTTGACAAAGGCAACACACGGCTTGACACCTGTTGTCCGCATTTCTGTTGAAATACTTCCACACCGAAGAGCTGATTTTTTTGGTATTTTCACCAGGCATGTCAATGGCCATATTCCTCCCACGGACAACAGGTGTCTCCCCGGGTGCCTGACTTAAACAAACCACCTCACCATCAGAATCCTCCTTGTCAATTTCCTCCCCAGCGCCAGCAACACCCATATCCTCCTCATCCTGGTGTACTTCAACACTGACATCTTCAATCTGACTATCAGGAACTGGACTGCGGGTGCTCCTTCCAGCACTTGCAGGGGGCGTGCAAATGGTGGAAGGCGCATGCTCTTCACGTCCAGTGTTGGGAAGGTCAGGCATCGCAACCGACACAATTGGACTCTCCTTGTGGATTTGTGATTTCGAAGAACGCACAATTCTTTGCTGTGCTTTTGCCAGCTTAAGTCTTTTCATTTTTCTAGCGAGAGACTGAGTGCTTCCATCCTCATGTGAAGCTGAACCACTAGCCATGAACATAGGCCAGGGCCTCAGCCGTTCCTTGCCACTCCGTGTGGTAAATGGCATATTGGCAAGTTTACGCTTCTCCTCCGACGATTTTATTTTAGATTTTTGAGTCCTTTTTTTACTGATATTTTGTGTTTTGGATTTTACATGCTCTGTACTATGACATTGGGCATCGGCCTTGGCAGACGACGTTAATGGAATTTCATCGTCTCGGCCATGACTAGTGGCAGCAGCTTCAGCACGAGGTGGAAGTGGATCTTGATCTTTCCCTATTTTTGGAACCTCAACATTTTTGTTCTCCATATTTTAATAGGCACAACTAAAAGGCACCTCAGGTAAACAATGGAGATGGATGGATACTAGTATACTTATGGATGACGAGTGACTGACGACACAGAGGTAGCTACAGCCGTGGACTACCGTACTGCGTCTGCTAGTATAGAGATGATAATGATATAAAATATATATATATATCACTACTGCAGGTATATATAATATAATGACGGACCTGCTGGACACTGTCAGCAGACTCCTAAACTACTAGTATGAAGAAGATAGAAAAAAAAAACCCACCACAGGTAGGTATACAATTATGGACGAGCACTGACGACACAGAGGTAGCTACAGCCGTGGACTACCGTACTGCGTCTGCTAGTATAGAGATGATAATGATATAAAAAATATATATATATCACTACTGCAGGTATATATAATATAATGACGGACCTGCTGGACACTGTCAGCAGACTCCTAAACTACTAGTATGAAGAAGATAGAAAAAAAAACCCCACCACAGGTAGGTATACAATTATGGACGAGCACTGACGACACAGAGGTAGCTACAGCCGTGGACTACCGTACTGCGTCTGCTAGTATAGAGATGATAATGATATAAAAAATATATATATCACTACTGCAGGTATATATAATATAATGACGGACCTGCTGGACACTGTCAGCAGACTCCTAAACTACTAGTATGAAGAAGATAGAAAAAAAAACCCCACCACAGGTAGGTATACAATTATGGACGAGCACTGACGACACAGAGGTAGCTACAGCCGCGGACTACCGTACTGCGTCTGCTAGTATAGAGATGATAATGATATAAAAAATATATATATCACTACTGCAGGTATATATAATATAATGACGGACCTGCTGGACACTGTCAGCAGACTCCTAAACTACTAGTATGAAGAAGATAGAGAAAAAAACCCCACCACAGGTAGGTATACAATTATGGACGAGCACTGACGACACAGAGGTAGCTACAGCCGTGGACTACCGTACTGCGTCTGCTAGTATAGAGATGATAATGATATAAAAAATATATATATCACTACTGCAGGTATATATAATATAATGACGGACCTGCTGGACACTGTCAGCAGACTCCTAAACTACTAGTATGAAGAAGATAGAGAAAAAAACCCCACCACAGGTAGGTATACAATTATGGACGAGCACTGACGACACAGAGGTAGCTACAGCCGTGGACTACCGTACTGCGTCTGCTAGTATAGAGATGATAATGATATTAAAAATATATATATATCACTACTGCAGGTATATATAATATAATGACGGACCTGCTGGACACTGTCAGCAGACTCCTAAACTACTAGTATGAAGAAGATAGAAAAAAAAACCCCACCACAGGTAGGTATACAATTATGGACGAGCACTGACGACACAGAGGTAGCCACAGCCGTGGACTACCGTACTGCGTCTGCTAATATAGAGATGATAAAGATGATAGAGATGAACAAAAAAAATATAACACTACTGCAGGTAAATATTTATATAATATAATGAATGACGGACCTGCTGGACACTGTCAGCAGAATGCGTTTATAGAATAAATAAAAAAAACACCACAGGAGTGTTTAACTTTTTCAGGCAGACAATATACTGGTGGTCACTGGTCAGTCACCAGTGTGCACTGTACTCCTGCTATAACTGCACCCCAGTCTCCCCCACAATTCAGCTGTGTGAGCAGTGAGCACTCAGCACAGTCAGATATACATAGATGATATTATCATGCAGCACACTGAGGCTGAGCACAGATATGGTATGTGACTGTGTATTGTTTTTTTTCAGGCAGAGAACGGATTATATTAAATAATAAATAAAACTGGTGGTGGTCACTAGTAACTATCAGCAAAACTCTGCACTCTGAGTACTCCTAATGCTCCCCAAAATTACTAAGTTAGTAGTAAATCAACTCAAGTGTCTCTATCTATTCTAACGGAGAGGACGCCAGCCACGTCCTCTCCCTATCAATCTCAATGCACGTGTGAAAATGGCGGCGACGCGCGGCTCCTTATATAGAATCCGAGTCTCGCGATAGAATACGAGCCTCGCGAGAATCCGACAGTGGGATGATGACGTTCGGGCGCGCTCGGGTTAACCGAGCAAGGCGGGAAGATCCGAGTCTGCCTCGGACCCGTGTAAAAAGGCTGAAGTTCGGGGGGGGTTCGGATTCCGAGGAACCGAACCCGCTCATCTCTACATTCCAACTGCATTTTCTTCCTCCCTGCAACCAGACATCCCAATTACCATGTACTTCATCCCTGCAGCCCTACATTCCAACTGCCACATTCTTCCTCCCTGCAACCAAACATCCCAACTACCATGTACTTCATCCCTGCAGCCAGACATTCCAACTGCCATGTTCTTCCTCCCTGCAGCCAGATATCCCAATGGGATGCAATCAGTTTGCCAGCTGTCAGGATCCCGGCAGTCAGAATACCATCGCCAGAATCCCCACAGCCAAGAATGCTGAAATATATGTATATTTTTTTATATAAAAAATTGTTATCAAATTGCTTTCCCCCCCCCTCTCCTTCCTCCCTCCCTAACCCCCCCCCCCCATCCACACACCCACACACACACCCACAGCAATACCCACTGTCCAGCTGCCCAGGTGTAAAGTTGGCTTCCTAGATGTTTCACAGCCATTGTCAAATAGGGAAACGCCCCCACCAAAAAAATCTGTAAAAACTATGCGCAATATTTTGCAGAGACCCCCAGGAATGTTATAGTGTAAATATATATATGGTGGTTGGATAGATAGATAGATAGATAGATAGATAGATAGATAGATAGATAGATAGATAGATAGATAGATAGATATAGAGTTTCTTTAACTTATTTATATAAAGTTAATCTTTTTTATTTTGGTACTTATTACTTAGCTGGACACTGTTGCTCACCAGCGCTGATCTGCTACTTCTAATTGAGTCATTCTACGGGCTGCAAGGATAATTTAATGAATTTATCAATAGATAATAGTCATAAAAAAAAATCTTTTATACAGTAATCAGCCACCTAAGTAGCGCTATTCGTTGTCCTCATAGATTACCATTAGAAAATATTTTTATACACTAACTGGATTTGTTAGTCTTCGCATCATCCGTTGTCATTTCCTATCATCTGTCCTGTGGTTGCTTCGGGTAGCCCAATAACTTTTTCCTAATTATAACCAGATTAAAATATAAATAGGAGCCAGTGACTCAGCTTATTCCCTCAAACAGGGCAAACAGTATTACTCTATAGAGGTTTCTGCATTTATTCTGCTGAATGGCCACTTTCCATGAATGACATCACTATGTTTATAGCCTGCTACACCCTGCACTGTACCAGGATAAACATGTTCTTAGACCTCATTACACAAACTGTCAAAGACAATCAGTCTGGATGCTTCAGCATATACTGTAGACACCCTGAGCTATACGATTAGTGTATTTTAAGGTTTGTTTTTTCCCCATCATAAAATAAAAAAATTGTGAAATCAAATGTTAAGATTATATTTTGGCTATATGTGCAGAGTATACAGATTAAAGGGGTTGCTGGTCAGTACATGATTGCCAGTTATTAGCTGTGGAACTGTTAAACGGAGGAGCCTATATTTAGAGCTTGATTCAGAGATGGGCGCTATTCTCATCGCTGCTGCATCTTTGAACGCAGTAGCGATGAGAATAGAGAATGTTCTAATGCTGCAGGTGGCATCTGAAAACAAAAAATGCCCTCTTGTAGCATTGCAGATCCAAATGCTACGTCCGAATATGCAGCATCGGATCATCATTGCGACCAGTGGTGCAAGTAGAAAAAAATTCTTAGTGGTAATGTGTGCGCGTGCCTAAAAATGGGTGTGGCCAATGAAAATGGGGGCATGATAAATATATGGGGGTCGTGATACACATTTGCCCCCAATAGTGCAGTGTCAGATACACCTATGCCCCCAACAGTCCCAGATACACATATGCCCCCAATAGTGCAGTGCCAGATACACAAATGCCCCAAAAGTGCCAGATACAAATATGCCACCAGCAGTGCAAGGCAAGATATGCCCCACAGTGCCTGATACAAATATGCCCCCACAGTGCCAGATACACATATGCCCCCATGGTGCAAGATATGCCCCCACAGTGCCAGATATGCCCCCACAGTGCCAGATACACATATGCCCCTAACAGTGGCAGATACACATATTCTCTCACAGTGCCAGATATGCCCCCACAGTACCAGATACAAATATGTCCCCACAGTGCCAGATACACATATGCTCCCATGTGCCAGATATGCCCCCACAGTTCCAGATATGACCTCACAGTGCCCGATACACATATGCCCCCATGGTGCCAGATACGCATATGCCCCCACAGTGCCAGATATACCCCCACAGTGCCAGATGTGCCCCCACACAGCAGACCCTAGGCAAACGCAAACTAGGCAAACGCTTAGGGCATTTGAAATGCCTAGGGGCACAAGCAGCTTTTGCTGATTACAGTGATATGTGGCATGCCTATGTTCTGTGTGTAACTGCGGCTGTATTTGCATATGAAAAGCTATGCTACAGTGTATTCCTGGAAATTACTGTAACGTAGCATTTCATATGCATATACAGTCACAGTCACACACAGAATATATGCATGCTGCACATCATTGTAATCAGCAGAAGCTACTTGTGCATTCTAGTCACATAACAATGCAAATAAGATGCATTTGAATCAAAAAAAGGTGCCCAATGTTAGCAGAGCTGGCCTGGAGCTGCCACCTGACTCACGCCAGGCATCTCCTGCTGCATGGCATATAGAGGCCAGATGTATGAGACACATCTGTATACAAGCAGAGGCAGAGGTCACAGTTTTAGCGGCCATGTGAATGTGGTGTGCATGTGGGTTGGTTGTGCAATAGTGTTCGGCATATATGTAAGATACATTATGTGTGTCATGTTTATAAGGGTATTAATAATGTGCGGCATATGTGTAAATAGCATTATGTATAAGGACATTAATAATGTATGTCATATGTGTAAGGGGTATTACTGTGTGGTATTATGTGTATAAAGCATTACTAATGTGTGGCATTATGTGTATAAGGGGCTCTACTGTGTGCCATAATATATAGACAGGGCACTACTGTGTGGTCTAATGTGAATAGAGAGCAATATGGTGTGGTCTAATGTGAATAAGGAACAATTCAGTGTGATGTAATGTGAATAAGGGGCACTACTGTGAGGAGTAACATATATAAGGTAAAGTGGTACTACTGTGTGATGTAACGTGAATTAGGGACACTATCACATGATATAATGTGAATAAAGTTGCACCACTGTGTGGCGTAATTTGAATTGTGTGGCCATGCCCCTTCCCAGTAAGAATACGTGCGAATTTGCGCACTGTTTATATTTAAAATATAGGGAGTAGGAACACCAAAATGAGGACTGCTGTGGGTGAGGGGTGAAGGTGCTGGGAAAGGAGTGCAGGCTCAGAGGCGGAACTAGCGGTGGTGCTAGGGGGCACTAGCCAAAATCTTGCCTAGGGCATCATATTGGTTAGGACCGGCTCTGCCCCCACAGTGCCAGATACACATATGCCCCACAGTGCCAGATACACATATGCCCCCAGGAGTGTAGTGCCAGACACACATATGGCCCCAACAGTGGCAGATACACATGGAAAAAGGTCGACATGAGTTTTTAAAAAACATTTGGTGTCATTTTCTTTGTAAAGTGACCGTGAATCTCAATTAGTGCACCATGTCCTCTCGCATAGCTAGCTTTTGCTTGCCATGCTTTTGGCAAGTTACTATTCCAAATCATAGTCCATGTGATTCATAAAGTATGAAAAAGTTCAAAAAATAAAAAAATATGTGGAAAAACTCATGTCAAACTTTTTTCATGTCGACCTAGTGACCAAGTCGACCTATAGACCATGTTGACCTAATGCATATGCACTATGCAATCGTTACTGTAAATTAGAATATATATTATAAGTGTTACGTTCCTGGTGCTCAGAACAAGAGAGATGTTGAGTAGTAAGTCCAGAGCACCAGAACGTGACGCTGAAATAAGGTGTGGTATGGAAATAGCCCCTAGCAGCCTACCTCCATTGTTTCACCCGTGTGGTCAGTTCACGCCTGCATGACTATGGTTTTTTGGGCCCACAGCAGCCGCGTTTGAAGGGCGGATTAGGTCTGCCCAACTCCGATGCCCCCAGTCTTAGAGTGAGACAAGGCGTGAACCGAGACAGAATAATAACAAGGGGACCTCTAACTAAAGCAAACAGAAGGCTAGGGGCTACTAACAACCCTAAAACTAAATACATGTGCGGCACGCCACCAAAGGAAAAGAACAACAAAGGAAATGCTGTCCACACGCCGACACTAGACTGTTGTGTACCGGCGGTGACAGCATATGCAGAACTCTCTGCAAAACACCAGTAACAGATATGACCAAGGAATACAGCGGCCAAGGCCGACGGATGCGGCAAAGCCGCTACTCACGGAACCGGTACAAATACTGGCAAACAGACAGGAACCCCCAATGTAGCCGAAACAGGCTCTCAGAACCGGAGGACAGGCAGAATCCCAAACGACAGACCGGTGGACACCAAGAAGCCAGATACTCGACCAGGCACAGACATAGCCACAGGACTTCTGGACAGGAACGCTTCACGGCAGGACATGGGATCAGACACTGGAACCGACACTCAGGAACCGACACTCAGGAACCGACACTCAGGAACCGACACTCAGGAACTAGCTCAGAACTCAGGAACTATCACCGGCGTCTGTGTATTGCACTCAGCCAGAATATAACAGAGAGCCCTAATTAATTATGTTGTGCAGCTGCCCTGTTGCATGACTCCAAACTGACAAGATGCAATTAGCAGACAGGTGAGGCCAAACACATGGAAACAGGCTGCAATTACACAGACTCACCACCGACAGCAAACAAGAATCTTCTAAACCCGAGAAAAGGGAAATCCTGGCCTGCAAGAGAACTATAAACATAAAATAGGAATGAACCACTACCTGTGGTTCATAACAATAAGAGGTTGTTAGCATATAATTGAATGCCGGGGGATCCTGAAGAATGGGATCTTCAGCTTTCATTAAGCTGGACGCCCACTCAAAAGGCTCTCCTCTAAAGGAATATATCAGATAGAGCACAAGGTTCTCTGAAGTGATGCCCAGAAATGGTCTAGACAACAAAATGGTGTAATAGTGTTTGTAAAGCGCCAGAAATTGGACTAATAGGCCCTACACACTGGCCGATTTTTTGAAAGATATGAACGATCTCGTTCATAAATGAACGAGAACTCGTTCATATCTTTCAGTGTGGAGGCTCCAGCGATGAACGATGCGCGGCCCCGCGCTTGTTCATCGCTGGTCTCCCGTCGGCTGTGCATGCAGGCCAATATGGACGATCTCGTCCATATTTGCCTGCACTTCAATGCAGCCGGGTGACGGGGGGAGTGAAGAAACTTCACTCCCCCCGTCACTGCCCCCCCAGCGCCGGGTCGCTCGTCGGCCGTATCCGCCGTCGGGCAGCTCGGCGGCGGGTCGGCGGGTGTGTAGGGCCCATCAGTCCCCATCAAAGATTATAGATGTTGAGAAATCAACAGAGTCAGGATCTGCTTCCTTCCCATCTGACTGACTAGAGTGCTTTGCTAGGACCTGGTCACTACTGACCTTACTCGAGGCTGTGACTTTCTGAAACCCACCAGGGGCAGTGACTTTCTGAACCCCACCTGGGGCAGTGGCCCTTGGAACCCCACCTGGGGCAGTGGCCCTCGGAACCCCACCTGGGGCAGTGGCCCTCGGAACCCCACCTGGGACAGTGGCCATCGGAACCCCACCTGGGGCAGTGGCCTTCGGGAACCCCGCTGGAACAGTGGCCTTCGGGAACCCCGCTGGGGCAGTGGCCTTCGGGAACCCCGCTGGGGCAGTGGCCTCGGATTCTTTTACTGGGACCGGGCCGTCAGCCTCCCTCTCCGGGACCGGGCCGTCAGCCTCCCTCTCCGGGACCGGGCCATCAGCCTCCCTCTCCGGGACCGGGCCGTCAGCCTCCATCTCCGGGACCAGGCCATCATCCTTCCTCTCTGGGACCGGGCCGTCAGCCTCCCTCTCTGAGTCGATAATTATCGAAACTTCTCCCGGGACTATGACCTCCGGGACTTTTGCTGAAGCTATAACCTTCAGAACCTCCACTAACACTATGCCTCTTGAGTCCTTTCCTGGGGAAGCGACCTCTAGACCCTTCTCTAGGGCTGTGTCTCTCGAGACCCCACTTGGGGATATTACTTCAAAGAGCCCTTCTGGGGTTTTGCTTCTCGAGTTCCCTTCTAGAACTATGGTTTTAGATACCCTTTCTGGGGTTGCGCTTTTCAAGTCCCTACCTGGGGTAACAGCGTCTGAGACCCCTTCTGGTATGGACACCTGAGCTATAATATTCGATGTCCCTCTATGACCCTGGGCATCGGGTACCGCTCCAGGACTCTGGGCATCGGGTACCGCTCCAGGACTCTGGGCATCGGCTACCGCTCCAGAACTCTGGGCATCGGGTACCGCTCCAGGACTCTGGGCATCGGGTACCGCTCCAGGACTCTGGGCATCGGGTACTGCTCCAGGACCCTGGGCATCGGGTACCACTCCAGGACCCTGGGCATCGGGTACCGCTCCAGGACCTTGGGCATCGGGCACCGCTCCAGGACCCGGAGCATCAGGCACCACTCCAGGACCCCGGGCATCGGGCACCGCTCCAGGACCCCGGGCATTGGGCATCGGGCACCGCTTCAGGACCCCGGGCATCGGGCACCGCTCCAGGGGTTTGCAACTCTGCTTCAACAGGAAAATCAAGAGAGGAGAGAAACATTCTCCTTTGGTTCCTGAATCTATAATGGGGCTCCCTAGCCCAAGGACCCCAATTATAGGACAGAGTGCTTTTTAGTGTGGGGTGTGTGACAAGTACCTCTGCCACAGTAGAGACAGGAGTAGGTCTTTTATCCTGACTCAACTTGGCCAGAGGGCAGGACTTGTCGCCACACTTTGGCTTGCGCAACTCACAGGTCTGCAGATAGTGGCCTAAACCCCCACAATATAGGCATAAATTTAAGTTTCTGCGACACAGACGCTCCTCTTCTGAGAGCCTGGGCCGCAGAAAACTTTTAAACTTTTTCTCTCCAACTGAACCTGAGGATTCTCTTGTCACCATATTGTGAGCAAGAGTCTCTTTAGAGGTAGATAAGCAAAATTCTAGTCAGAAGGTTTTGCAGTTGCTTTAAGGATTGCTGCAAAACTTCCAGTCGCTCAGGTTTCAAAGCACTGAAAGCAGAGTTCAGGGCTGAGAGAGACGCCTGCAGGGCTTGCATAGTAGGCATAGGAGGATTTCAAACTAGACAAGACAAGACTAGACACGATTCTAGACACGATTCTAAGACAAGATTCCAGACACGATTCTAAGACAAGATTCTAGACAAGATTCCAGACACGATTCTAGACAAGATTCTAGACAAGATTCTAGACAAGATTCTTAGACAAGATTCTAGACAAGATTCTAGACAAGATTCTAGACAAGACAAGACTGGACTGGATTTTTTTTAAACTAGACACCGGACTGGATTCTGCACACTGAATTCTAGACAGGACTGGATTCTACACAAGACACTGGACCAAAAAAGAAAAAACTACTATTTAGCTTTGTTTCTTTTTTGTTGTATGGCCGGTGATAATGTTACTTTCCTGGTGCTCAGAACAAGAGAGATGTTGTGTAGTGAGTCCAGAGCACCAGAACGTGACGCTGAAATAAGGTGTGGTACGGAAATAGCCCCTAGCAGCCTACCTCCATTGTTTCACCCGTGTGATCAGTTCACGCCTGCATGACTATGGTTTCTTGGGCCCACGGCAGCCGCGTTTGAAGGGCGGATTAGGTCTGCCCAACTCCGATGCCCCCAGGTCTTAGAGTGAGACAAGGCGTGAACCGAGACAGGATAATAGCAAGGGGACCTCTAACTAAAGCAAACAGAAGGCTAGGGGCTACTAACAACCCTAAAACGAAATATATGTGCGGCACGCCACCAAAGGAAAAGAACAACAAAGGAAATGCTGTCCACACGCCGACACTAGACTGTTGTGTACCGGCGGTGACAGCATATGCAGAACCCTCTGCAAAACACCAGTAACAGATATAACCAAGGAATACAGCGGCCAAGGCCGACGGATGCGGCAAAGCCGCTACTCACGGAACCGGTACAAATACTGGCAAACGGACAGGAACCCCCAATGTAGCCGACACAGGCTCTCAGAACCGGAGGACAGGCAGAATCCCAAACGACAGACCGGTGGACACCAAGAAGCCAGATACTCGACCAGGCACAGACATAGCCACAGGACTTCTGGACAGGAACGCTTCACGGCAGGACATGGGATCAGACACTGGAACCGACACTCAGGAACCGACACTCAGGAACCGACACTCAGGAACTAGCTCAGAACTCAGGAACTATCACCGGCGTCTGTGTATTGCACTCAGCCAGAATATAACAGAGAGCCCTAATTAATTATGTTGTGCAGCTGCCCTGTTGCATGACTCCAAACTGACAAGATGCAATTAGCAGACAGGTGAGGCCAAACACATGGAAACAGGCTGCAATTACACAGACTCACCACCGACAGCAAACAAGAATCTTCTAAACCCGAGAAAAGGGAAATCCTGGCCTGCAAGAGAACTATAAACATAAAATAGGAATGAACCACTACCTGTGGTTCATAACAATAAGAGGTTGTTAGCATATAATTGAATGCCGGGGGATCCTGAAGAATGGGATCTTCAGCTTTCATTAAGCTGGACGCCCACTCAAAAGGCTCTCCTCTAAAGGAATATATCAGATAGAGCACAAGGTTCTCTGAAGTGATGCCCAGAAATGGTCTAGACAACAAAATGGTGTAATAGTGTTTGTAAAGCGCCAGAAATTGGACTAATAGGCCCTACACACTGGCCGATTTTTTGAAAGATATGAACGATCTCGTTCATAAATGAACGAGAACTCGTTCATATCTTTCAGTGTGGAGGCTCCAGCGATGAACGATGCGCGGCCCCGCGCTTGTTCATCGCTGGTCTCCCGTCGGCTGTGCATGCAGGCCAATATGGACGATCTCGTCCATATTTGCCTGCACTTCAATGCAGCCGGGTGACGGGGGGAGTGAAGAAACTTCCCTCCCCCTGTCACTGCCCCCCCGCCGCCGGGTCGCTCGTCGGCCGTATCCGCCGTCGGGCAGCTCGGCGGCGGGTCGGCGGGTGTGTAGGGCCCATCAGTCCCCATCAAAGATTATAGATGTTGAGAAATCAACAGAGTCAGGATCTGCTTCCTTCCCATCTGACTGACTAGAGTGCTTTGCTAGGACCTGGTCACTACTGACCTTACTCGAGGCTGTGACTTTCTGAAACCCACCAGGGGCAGTGACTTTCTGAACCCCACCTGGAGCAGTGGCCCTTGGAACCCCACCTGGGGCAGTGGCCCTCGGAACCCCACCTGGGGAAGTGGCCCTCGGAACCCCACCTGGGGCAGTGGCCCTCGGAACCCCACCTGGGGCAGTGGCCTTCGGGAACCCCGCTGGAACAGTGGCCTTCGGGAACCCCGCTGGGGCAGTGGCCTTCGGGAACCCCGCTGGGGCAGTGGCCTCGGATTCTTTTACTGGGACCGGGCCGTCAGCCTCCCTCTCCGGGACCGGGCCGTCAGCCTCCCTCTCCGGGACCGGGCCGTCAGCCTCCCTCTCCAGGACCGGGCCGTCAGCCTCCATCTCCGGGACCAGGCCGTCATCCTCCCTCTCTGGGACCGGGCCATCAGCCTCCCTCTCTGAGTCGATAATTATCGAAACTTCTCCCGGGACTATGACCTCCGGGACTTTTGCTGAAGCTATAACCTTCAGAACCTCCACTAACACTATGCCTCTTGAGTCCTTTCCTGGGGAAGCGACCTCTAGACCCTTCTCTAGGGCTGTGTCTCTCGAGACCCCACTTGGGGATATTACTTCAAAGATCCCTTCTGGGGTTTTGCTTCTCGAGTTCCCTTCTAGAACTATGGTTTTAGATACCCTTTCTGGGGTTGCGCTTTTCAAGTCCCTACCTGGGGTAACAGCTTCTGAGACCCCTTCTGGTATGGACACCTGAGCTATAATATTCGATGTCCCTCTATGACCCTGGGCATCGGGTACCGCTCCAGGACTCTGGGCATCGGCTACCGCTCCAGAACTCTGGGCATCGGGTACCGCTCCAGGACTCTGGGCATCGGGTACCGCTCCAGGACTCTGGGCATCGGGTACCGCTCCAGGACCCTGGGCATCGGGTACCGCTCCAGGACCCTGGGCATCGGGTACCGCTCCAGGACCCTGGGCATCAGGCACCGCTCCAGGACCTTGGGCATCAGGCACCACTCCAGGACCCTGGGCATCGGGCACCGCTCCAGGACCCCGGGCATTGGGCATCGGGCACCGCTCCAGGACCCCGGGCATCGGGCACCGCTTCAGGGGTTTGCAACTCTGCTTCAACAGGAAAATCAAGAAGGGAGAGAAACATTCTCCTTTGGTTCCTGAATCTATAATGGGGCTCCCTAGCCCAAGGACCCCAATTATAGGACAGAGTGCTTTTTAGTGTGGGGTGTGTGACAAGTACCTCTGCCACAGTAGAGACAGGAGTAGGTCTTGTATCCTGACTCAACTTGGCCAGAGGGCAGGACTTGTCGCCACACTTTGGCTTGCGCAACTCACAGGTCTGCAGATAGTGGCCTAAACCCCCACAATATAGGCATAAATTTAAGTTTCTGCGACACAGACGCTCCTCTTCTGAGAGCCTGGGCCGCAGAAAACTTTTAAACTTTTTCTCTCCAACTGAACCTGAGGATTCTCTTGTCACCATATTGTGAGCAAGAGTCTCTTTAGAGGTAGATGAACTCTAAACGACTTCTGGCAAGATAAGCAAAATTTTAGTCAGAAGGTTTTGCAGTTGCTTTAAGGATTGCTGCAAAACTTCCAGTCACTGAGGTTTCAAAGCACTGAAAGCAGAGTTCAGGGCTGAGAGAGACGCCTGCAGGGCTTGCATAGTAGGCATAGGAGGATTTCAAACTAGACAAGACAAGACTAGACACGATTCTAGACATGATTCTAAGACAAGATTCTAGACAAGATTCTAGACAAGATTCCAGACACGATTCTAAGACAAGATTCTAGACAAGATTCCAGACACGATTCTAGACAAGATTCTAGACAAGATTCTAGACAAGATTCTAGACAAGATTCTTAGACAAGATTCTAGACAAGATTCTAGACAAGACAAGACTGGCTGGATTTTTTTTAAACTAGACACCGGACTGGATTCTGCACACTGAATTCTAGACAGGACTGGATTCTACACAAGACACTGGACCAAAAAAGAAAAAACTACTATTTAGCTTTGTTTCTTTTTTGTTGTATGGCCGGTGATAATGTTACGTTCCTGGTGCTCAGAACAAGAGAGATGTTGCGTAGTGAGTCCAGAGCACCAGAACGTGACGCTGAAATAAGGTGTGGTATGGAAATAGCCCCTAGCAGCCTACCTCCATTGTTTCACCCGTGTGGTCAGTTCACGCCTGCATGACTATGGTTTCTTGGGCCCACGGCAGCCGCGTTTGAAGGGCGGATTAGGTCTGCCCAACTCCGATGCCCCCAGGTCTTAGAGTGAGACAAGGCGTGAACCGAGACAGGATAATAGCAAGGGGACCTCTAACTAAAGCAAACAGAAGGCTAGGGGCTACTAACAACCCTAAAACGAAATATATGTGCGGCACGCCACCAAAGGAAAAGAACAACAAAGGAAATGCTGTCCACACGCCGACACTAGACTGTTGTGTACCGGCGGTGACAGCATATGCAGAACCCTCTGCAAAACACCAGTAACAGATATAACCAAGGAATACAGCGGCCAAGGCCGACGGATGCGGCAAAGCCGCTACTCACGGAATCGGTACAAATACTGGCAAACGGACAGGAACCCCCAATGTAGCCGACACAGGCTCTCAGAGCCGGAGGACAGGCAGAATCCCAAACGACAGACCGGTGGACACCAAGAAGCCAGATACTCGACCAGGCACAGACAAAGCCACAGGACTTCTGGACAGGAACGCTTCACGGCAGGACATGGGATCAGACACTGGAACCGACACTCAGGAACCGACACTCAGGAACCGACACTCAGGAACTAGCTCAGAACTCAGGAACTATCACCGGCGTCTGTGTATTGCACTCAGCCAGAATATAACAGAGAGCCCTAATTAATTATGTTGTGCAGCTGCCCTGTTGCATGACTCCAAACTGACAAGATGCAATTAGCAGACAGGTGAGGCCTAACACATGGAAACAGGCTGCAATTACACAGACTCACCACCGACAGCAAACAAGAATCTTCTAAACCAGAGAAAAGGGAAATCCTGGCCTGCAAGAGAACTATAAACATAAAATAGGAATGAACCACTACCTGTAGTTCATAACAATAAGAGGTTGTTAGCATATAATTGGCCAATAATATGGGCTTGCCCACCGCGTCGAGCTCACCACTATCGACACTTTGGGGTTCACATCCAGGGTGCAGGGCACCCCCAAATCAGCCCAGCCAAAAAAAAACAGGGCATCACACTAGTAGAAAATAGGGAGGTGTAATAAAGTATAGGATAAGCAAAGGTAGTTACGGAGTGTAAAAAGTGTTATAAAATTACTGTATGTGAAAAAAAATATACATAGATTAAAAAAAAACCACACACATAGAGGTAGTGATAAAAATACTGAATATAAGTGTTAGGGTGTGATGCCCCGGAGTGACCCATACAGAATAGCTAAGGGGACCCCACACCCCAATGTTTACTCCTGAAAAACTGTCACTAAATGAAAATAACAGTACTCCTCTCGCTCCCTCATCTCCCCGTGCTCCTCTCTCTCTCTCTCTCTCTCTCTCTTTATCTCTCTCCCACCTCCCCCTATTCCCCTTCTCTCTCTCACGCCTGCCCCGATTCCTTCCCTTCTCCCATTTCCACATTATCCAGGGAGGGGAGGGGGCCCTGCTATTTTGTCAGTCCCAGACCCCATTATTTCTGATGGCAGACCTGGATATCTGACTGTGTTAACAATAATTTGCTAGTATTGGTTTCTGTTGCTTAGGAAGAAGCAATGAATCCTGATTATTCTATGGTGACTTGAGAGAAACAAGCTTTGATGACACAGAAAAAGGTCAGTTAGTGAAACTATGGAACTGATTTTAATCAGATCGGATCCAAGGGAACACAATTCTGCAAGAAGATCTCACTGGTGCATGCTCTCACCAACTGACCATGAATTAGTAAAAATGTGTGTGCAACTAATTCCATTACATTTCAGTTATCAACTCTGATATGAATCAGTTCTGTGCAATTAGGCCCTATACGTATGTGGCTATTCGCATACAAACCCAATCACATTGCATCTCTATGCTATGAAATTGAATTAAAACATAAGCGGCCAGCATTATATTGTAGAGAGATACTGTAGAACTGGAATGTCAAATGATTTGTTCACACTGCGTTCAATTATCTAATGGTTTTATAAAGCACTGCGTGTTTGTAGAAACATCACGCTTTCTGTAATACACTTGTAATAAATGAGACATTTAACATTTTCACACTTTCAGAATTCATTACTTTATGGATCTGCTTAAGAATTCTGCTGGAGAAACTCAGATGTTAACGGTGTGTACTGTGTATGCAATCAGTATGATTTTGTATGATGTGCGGCGGGCACTTTTCTTGTTTTGTGTTTTGGTTTTGGATCTGGATCCCCGCTCGTGTTTTGGGTCTGGGTTGGTTTTGTCAAAAATCACCCTTTCGGGTTTTGGATCTGGATGATTTTTTAAAAACACACAAAAACAGCTAAAATTACAGAATTTGGGGGTAATTTTGATCCTACAGTATTATTAACCTCAATATCATTAATTTCCATTCATTTACAGTATATTCTGAACACTTCACAATATTGTTTTTAGGCCAAAAGGTTGCACCGAGGTAGCTGGATGACTTTGCCAAGCGACACAAGTGTGCGGCACAAACACCTGGCCCATTTAGGAGTGGCACTGCAGTGTCAGACAGGATGGCAGATTTAAAAACTAGGCCCCAAACAGCACATGATGCAAAGACAAAACAGAGGTGCACCGAGCTTGCTGGATGACTAAGCTAAGCGACACAAGTGGGCGGCACAAACAAGTGGCCCATCTACAGTAGGAGTGGCACTGCAGTGTCAGACAGGATGGCACTTTTAAAAACTAGGCCCCAAAGAGCACATAATGCAAAGAAGAAAAAGAGGTGCAATGAGGTAGCTGGATGACTAAGCTAAGCGACACAAGTGTGTGGCACAAACACCTGGCCCATCTAGGAGTGGCACTGCAGTGTCAGGCAGGATGGCAGTTTTAAAAACTAGGCCCCCAACAGCACATAATGCAAAGAAAAAAAGAGGCAGCCCACTCACCCTTATATTGTATAAACAGAACATGTACACTTTAACAAACAAATAATTTCAGCGACATGGTCTGCCACGCAACTGTGGCTGAAATGATTGATTTGGTTTGGGCCCCCACAAAAAAAGAAGCAATTAATCCCCCCACCAAAAAAGAAGCAATTAATCTCTCCTTGCACAAACTGGCTCTACAGAGGCAAGATGTCGTCCTCATCGTCCGATTCCTCACCCCTTTCAGAGTGTACATCCTCCTCCTCACAGAGTATTAATTCATCCCCACTGGAATCCACCATTACAGGTCTCTGTTTACTTTCTGGAGGCAATTGCTGGTAAAGGTCTTCCTGGAAGAATTTATAATTCATTTTTATGAACATCATCTTCTCCACATTTTGTGGAAGTAACCTCCTATGCCAATCGTTGTCAAGGTTACCGGCTGCACTAAACACTCCTTCAGAGTACACACTGGAGGGGGGGCAACTTAGGTAAAATGAAGCCAGTTTGTGCATGGGCCTCCAAATTGCCTCTTTTTCCTGCCAGTATACATACGGACTGTCTGACATGCCTACTTGGATGCTGTCACCCATATAATTCTCCACAATTTTTTCAATGGTGACAGCATCATATGCAGTGACAGTAGACATGTCAGTAATTGTTGGCAGCTCCTTCAGTCCGGACCAGATGTCAACACTTGCTCCTGACTGCCCTGCATCACTGTCAGCGAGTGGGCTCGGAAATGTTATCCTTTTCATCGCAGCCTCATCTGCAGGAGAAAATGAAGGAGGTGCTGTTGACGGGTCACATTCCGCTTGAGTTTACAATTGTCTCACCAGCAGGTCTTTGAACCTCTGCAGACTTGTGTTTGCTGGAAAGAGGGATACAACGTAGGCTTTAAACCTAGGATCGAGCACGGTGGCCAAAATGTAGTGCTCTGATTTCAACAGATTGACCACCCTTAAATCCTGGCAAAACGAATGAGGGGCTCCATCCACAAGTCCCACATACTTAGTGTACACGCTCCATCTTAGCTCCTCCTTCAATTTCTCCAGCTGCTTCTGCAAAAGCCTGATGAGAGGAATGACCTGACTCAAGCTGGCAGTGTCTGAACTGACTTCACGTGTGGCAAGTTTGAAGGGTTGGAGAACCTTGCACAACACTGAAATCATTCTCCACTGCACTTGGGTCAGGTGCATTCCCCCTCCTTTGCCTATATCGTAGGTGGATGTACAGGCTTGAATGGCCTTTTGCTGCTCCTCCATCCACTGATGCATATAGGCGGTAATTCCAAGTTGATCGCAGCAGGAAATTTTGTAGCAGTTGGGTGCACTGTATTGTAGTGTGTTGGGTGCATTGTACAAATTTTTTAGCAGTTGGGCAAAACCATGTGCACTGCAGTGGAGGCAGAGAGAGTTAGATTTGGGTGTGGTGCGTTCAATCTGCTATCTAAATTGCAGTGTAAAAATAAAGCAGCCAGTATTTACCCTGCACAGAAACAAAATAACCCACCCAAATCTAACTCTCTCTGCAAATGTTATATCTGCTTCCCCTGCAGTGCACATGGTTTTGCCCAACTGCTAAAAAATTTCCTGCTGCGATCAACTTGGAATTACCCTCATAGAGTGTTGAATTCCACCTCGTTACAACCTCTTGCTTCAGTTGATGGCAGGGCAGGTTCAGGAGTATTTGCTGGTGCTCCAGTCTTCGGCATATAATGGCTGAATGTCAAAAGTGGTCAACAATTTTTTGGGACACCGACAGCATCTCCTGCACGTACCTGAAATTTTTCAAAAAATAAATTGTATGTGCAAAACATGGGACATGCTGGATTTTGTCTAGATGAAATGCATGCACAATATTGGTGGCATTGTCCAATATCACAAATCCCCAGGAGAGTCTAATTGGGGTAAGCCATTGTGCGATGATGTCACTCAGTTTCCGTAAGAGGTTGTCAGCGGTGTGCCTCTTACTGAAACCGGTGATACACAACGTAGCCCGCCTAGGAAAAAGCTGGTGTTTGTGAGATGCTGCTACTGGTGCCGCTGCTGTTGTTGCGGCGGGAGGTAATACATCTACCAAGCGGGCTGTCAAAGTCATGTAGTCCTTAGTTTGCCCTGCTCCACTTGTCCACATGTCCGTGGTTAAGTGAACAGTGGGTACAACCGCATTTTTCAAGACACCGAGGACACTTTTCGTAATGTCCCTGTAAAGTCCAGGAATCGCTTTCCTAGTGAAGTGGAATCTAGATGGCATTTGGTACCGGTGACACACTACCTCCATCAATTGTCTAAATCCCACTGCACCAATGGCGGATACCGGATTCACGTGTAACACCAACACAGCTGTCAAGGCCTCAATTATCTGCTTTGCAACAGGATGACTTCTGTCATATTTCATCTTTCTTGCAAAGGACTGTTGGACAGTCAATTGCTTAGTTGAAGTAGTAGAAGTGGTCTTCTGACTTCCCCTCTGGGATGATGATCAACTCCCAGCAGCATCAACAGCAGCAGTAGGCATACCACTCAAGGATCCTCTGGAGGAATCCCGGTTAGGAGAGGACTCGCCAGTCATGCCAGTGACATGGCCTGCAGGACTACTGACGTTCCTGACTGAGGAGGAAATTGACGTTAAGGGAGTTGGGGGTGTGGCTTCCAGGAGCTTGGGTTCAAGAGGAAGAAGGGATTTAGGTGTCAGTGGACTGCTTACACTCTTACCCAAAGTTTCTGAACTTGACAATGACTTCTGATGAATGCGCTGCAGGTGACGTATAAGGGAGGTTGTTCCTAGGTGGTAAACGTCCTTACCCCTACTTATTACGTATTGACAAAGGCAACACACGGCTTGACACCAGTTGTCTGGATTTGTGGAGAAATAATTCCACAACGAAGAAGTGGCTTTTTTTGGTATTTTGCCCAGGCATCACAATGGGCTTATTCATCCCACGGACAAAAGATGTCTCACCCGGTGCCTGATTTAAACAGACTACATCACTATCAGAATCCTCCTTGTCAACTTCCTCCTCAGCGCCAGCAACACCCATATCCTCATCTTGGTGTACTTCAACAGTGACATCTTCAATTTGAATATCAGAAACTGGACTGTGGGTGCTCCTTCCAGCACTTGCAGAGTGCAAATGGTGGAAGGAGCCACCTCTTCCCGTCCAGTGTTGGGAAGGTCAGGCATTTCAACTGCTGACACACTTGGACTCTCCTTGGGGATTTATGATACCATCTTAGAACGCACAGTTCTTTGCCAGTTTAACTCTTACAATTTTTCTAGTGGGAGGATGAGGGCTTCCATCATCCTGTGAAGCTAAACCACTAGTCATGAACATAGGCTAGGGCCTTAGCCGTTTCTTGCCACTCTGTGTCGTAAATGGCATATTGGCAAGTTTACATTTCCCCTCAGACCATTTAAATTAAATTTTTGGGGTCATTTTACTGAACTTTTGCTTTTTGGATTTGACATGCCCTCTACTATCACAATGGGCATTGGCCGTGGCAGACGACGTTGATGACATTTCATCGTCTATGTCAGGGGTGGGGAACTTTTTTTCAAGCGAGGGCCATTTGGATATTTATAAAATCCTTTGGGGGCCATACAAAAATTCTCAATTTAAAAAAATTACCCTGCCCCCCAGTAGGTCTGCCCCTTAGAGGTACTGTGCGCGCCAAGAAAAATGGGTATGGCCAGTTAAAATGGGACGTGATACACATATGCCCCCAATAGTGCAGTGCCAGATCCACAATTGCCCCCACAGTGCCAGGTATACAAATGCCCCTCACAGTGCCAAGTATACAAATGTCCCTCACCGTGCCAGGTATACAAATGTCCCTCACCGTGCCAGGTATACATATGCCCCTCACCATGCCAGGTTTACATATGCCCCCCACCATGCCAGGTATACAGATACCCCCACAGTGCCAGGTATACAAATGCCCCCCACAGTGCCAGGTATACAAATGCCCCCCACCGTGCCAGGTATACAAATGCCCCTCACCGTGCCAGGTATACAAATGCCCCTCACCGTGCCAGGTATACATATGCCCCTCACCGTGCCAGGTAAACAGATGGCCCCACAGTGGCAGGTATACATATGCCCCCACAGTGCCAGGTATACAGATGCCCCCCACAGCGCCAGGTATACAGATGCCCCCACAGTGCCAGCTATGCAGATGCCCCCACAGTGCCAGCTATACAGATGCCCCCACAGTGCCAGGTACACAGATACCCCCACAGTGCCAGCTATACAGATGCCCCCACAGTGCCAGCTATACAGATGCCCCCACAGTGCCAGCTATACAGATGCCTCCACAGTGCCAGCTATACAGATGCCCCCACAGTGCCAGGTACACAGATACCCCTACAGTGCCAGCTATACAGATGTCCCCACAGTGCCAGCCATACAGATGCCCCCACAGTGCCAGGTATACAGATGCCCCCACAGTGCCATCTATACAGATGCCCCCACAGTGCCAGCTATACAGATGCCCCCACAGTGCCAGCTATACAGATGTCCCCACAGTGCCAGGTATACAGATGCCCCCACAATGCCAGGTATACAGATGCCCCCCCCCCCCCCCCCCGTGCTGCTTACCGCTGCTTGCTGACAGGGAGGAGAGCGCGGCTATGTCGGGTGGCGGCGTGTAGGACTTCAAACCAGCCGCCGGTGCGAGAGCCAAGCAGAGCTCGCGGGCCGGCAGCCTCGGCTCCTGATTTGCTGCCGGTCCGTGAGCTCTGATTGACTCACGAAGCGGCGGCTAGTTTGAAGTCCTACACGCCGCCGCCGTCATCCAACATCGCCGCGCTCTTCTCCCTGTCCTGACAGCTGAGTCCGGCGGCATGTCTCACTGACAGAAGTGGGTGTGCCGGAGCAAACGGCTTCGCGGGCCTTATGTCATGACTAGTGGCTGCAGCTTCAGCACTAGTAGGACGTGGTTCTTGATCTTTCCCTATTTTATCCTCCAAATTTTTGTTCTCCTTTATTTTTCTGGGCTATCTCCTATATAATAGCCCAGATCTGTGACTTTGTGACTCATTTGCTAACGCTGGGCGGAGTCACAACACTGGGCGGAGTTAGTCAAATGAGTCACAGATCTGGGCAAATCTATAGGAGCAGAAGCAGATGGTATGGGCATGGCACAGGCAGGGGAGCATACCTCCCAGCTTTCTTCAGGCAGAAGGAGGGACACACAGGTGGCAAAAAGGGGTCGTGGCCAACGAAAAGGGGCGTGGCTTCACGGGAGGCCCCCCGTTTTTGTCAGTGAGGGGGCATGCCCAGCACTTTGTGCGCTGCTGCCATGCCCCCAGGGGCGGATGAGTCCGGGGGCCCAGGGCACTTGAAACAGGGGAGCCCTATCTTATTGCTGTGCCTGCTCTGGGTTTGGGGGCGTGGCCTAATCGCGGGACGCGTGGTCACGCCCCCTTATGCGAATTTCGGATAATTTTTTTTAATGGGATTTTGGCCCCTCAGCTAGGGGAAAATCCAGAGGGGGTGGTCGATCCCCCCTACACACCCTCACAGGCAGAAGAAAGCAGGGAGGCTGCTGCCTCCCTGCACCACCACAGACCTGCCAACACGCAGCAGAGTGTGCTGACTGTAGCACAATGCTGCTGCTGTTACTGGCAGGACGGGGGAGCTACAGAGCTGGGACAGAGCTACTCCAGCAGGGGAGGCCCCTAAAACTGTGGGGCCCACGGTATGTACCCCCTCCCCCCCCTTAATCCCGCTCTGCTGCCATAACCCCCCCTTAATCTGTACCCCCTGATGTCCCCTCTCCTCCTGTCTCCACTAAATAGATGCTGTGCGCATCTATTCACCGCTGCTCTGCTAAGCAGAACAGCGAGTACAGGAGCTTCCCAACTGCCCCCCCTCCGGGGGACACTGCGGCCCACGGGTTGGACAGCGGGACAGACCCCAAAAAATGGGACTGTCCCGCGAAAATCGGGACAGTGGGGAGGTATGGGGATGTGTGAGGGGGTATGCCGTACAGACAGACGGGCACCGGCTCACTGTGTGCTTGACCCCCCCACATCAGCAAACTCAGCAGGGGCTCTCTGGCGTGGAGGAGCGTCACTTTCTGGCACACTCCACACTTCTTAGCTGCAGTTTTGTGGGGCACCTGCCGCTGTGCAGGTTCCGTACTGCCTCTGTTATCTCCAGTCCCGGCAACCCCACCGCTAGCTGCAGCGCTGCCGCCCGCAGTGAGGTGCGCCCAGCTCCTTCACACACTTTAGCCGGCGGATGGCGCTGCACAAGTCAGCGCTGTTTGCAGGCTTCAACCCCCTCCTCCCTCCAGCCGCAGCGTCTCCTGGGAGCTAACCAGTCACTCCCAGTCTCCCCTTTCCACAGTGCTCGGCAGCCGCGAGGTCAACACCGCGTGCATGCTATGACCCCCTCCTCCCTCCAGCCGCAGCGTCTCCTGGGGGCTAACCAGTCACTCCCAGTCTCCCCTTACCACAGTCCCGGCAGCTGTGCGAGGTCCGCGGTGTGTGACTGAGGAGGGGGGGAGGGATGCGGACGGGCAGAGGAAGCAGGACTCCAGCCTGAGAGAGTCAGCCATGCCAAGTCTCCACCAGCAGCAGATCCCAACAGGTTGGAGTGGAACATCAGCAGCCAGCAGCAGTGACTCCGGTAAGACACATCTGTCTGTAACCACTGTTTTGTCCCTAATACCAATCTCTCCCGTGCCCTGTGTTCTGTCATGTCCCTGTCACCCCTGGCCTTGCCCTGTCACCCTTATCCTGGCCCTGTCACACTTATCCTGGCCCTTTCACCCGTGTCCTGGCCCTTTCACCCTTATCCTGGCCCTGTCACCCTTATGCTGGCCCTGTCACCCCTGTCCTGGTCCTGCCGCCCCTACCCTGGCCATGTCACCCCTATCCTGTCCCTATCATTTCTGTCCTGGCCTCGTCCCTGTTCTGACCCTGTCACCACTGTTCTGACCCTGTCACCCCTGTCCTGGCCCTGTTACTGCATACCCTCCAACTACCTTTTTGGCAGGTACAGTACCCGCAGTGCCTCCAGACCCCTCCCCAACGCACCACACTTCCGTACCTTCCCCTCCCCCACACACTGTGCCTCCAGACCGCCTACACCACCCGCGGCTCCCACTCCCCCGCCCCTCCACCACCCACAGCACCTCCAGGCCCCTTCCATCATCCACCCCCCTTCCCCATCCACCACACCACCTGTACCTGCTCCTCCCCCACCCATGGTGCCTCCGGACCCCCTACCCCACCCCCTGCACCCCCGCCCCTTCCCATCCCACAGCACCTCCGGAACCCTTCACCCATCCGCAACATCCCCGCACCTGCCCCTCTCCCACCCGTGGCACCCCTACCCCTCCCCCACCTGCAGTGCCTCCGGACCCCTCCCCCATCTGCAGCCCCCACTCCTCTGCCCCTCCCCCATCCACAGCACCGGACGACCCTTCCCCATCTGGGCCCCCCCCCGCTTCCGCCCCCCCTCCACCCGCAGCATCTACAGACACGCTCCCCCATCCGCAGTCCCCCCCCTGCACCCGCTGCATTCTGTACATCATGCCCTGCAGGTGCTGTTCACGCAGTCGCAAAGGGCTGCGCCTCCTTCACCATCGCACGCCCTTTCATTGTGCAATATTTAACCACTAACAAAGGAATGCAGGTAATACTCCATATAATACAAATATTGAACCCCAGAAAGGCATGCAAGGGTTAAGGGGGCGTAGCCCCTTGCGACGGTGTGAAGAGCGCCCGTAGGGCGCGATGAAGCACCTAGTATAACAATATTTGGAGTAAATAATATACAGCACAGGACAGCACCACTGGACTTATACGGCAGTACCACTGGACTGGACTTATACAGCAGCACCACTAGGCTGGGTTTATATGGCAGCACCACTGGACTGGACTTATACGGCAGTACCACTGGACTTATATGGCAGTACCACTGCACTCGACTTATACAGCAGTACCCCTAGACTTATATGGCAGCACCACTGGACTTATACAATAGTACCACTGGACTGGACTTATACGGCAGTACCTCTGGACTCATACGGCAGCACTACTGGACTTATATGGCAGTACCCCTGGACTTATACGGCAGCACCACTGGACTTATATGGCAGTACCCCTAGACTTATACAGCAGCACCACTGGACTTATTCGGCAGTACCACTGGACTGGACTTATATGGCAGTATCCCTGGACTTATATGGCAGCACCATTGCACTTATACGGCAGTACCACTGGACTGGAGTTATTTGGCAGTACCCCAGGACTTATACGGCAGCACCACTGGACTTGTACGGCAGCACCACTGGACTTATATGGCAGTACCCCTGGACTGGACTTATACAGCAGTACCTCTGGACTTATATGGCAGTACCAATGGACTTATACAGCAGTACCACTGGACTGGACTTATACGGTAGTACAGTACCCCATGACTTATATGGCAGCACCACTGGGTTTATACAGCAGAACCACTGGACTTATATAGCAGTGCCACTGGACTGGACTTATACGGCAGTACCCCTGGACTTATACGGCAGTACCACTGAACCTATACAGCAGTACCACTGGACTGGACTTATACGGTAGTACAGTACCCCTGGACTTATACGGCAGCACCACTGGACTGGACTTGAAATAGATGAAATATGATTTAGAAATAGATTCAAAGACATCATGGCAGAGATATGATATCTTATCAGGTTAGTTTAAAAATAATTAGGTAGATCAATTAGGTATTTCAGTTTATTGCAGGGATAAATTATGGGTACAAGGTAAAGGAGGAGTTTAGACCAATAGGAATAAGGTACTCGAACCACATGACCGGATCAAGCACCACTGGACTTATACAGCAGTACCACTTGATTGGACTTAAATGGCAGTACCCCTGGACTTATACAGCATTATCCCTGGACGTATACTGCAGCACCACTGGATTTATACGGCAGTACCACTGGACTTATACGGCAGTATGATTAGATTGGAATTAAATGGCAGTGCCCCTGGACTTATATGGCAGCACCACTGGACTTATTTGGCAGTACCACTGGACAGGACTTATATGGCAGTACCCCATGACTTATACGGCAGCACCACTGGACTTATATGGCAGCACCACTGGACTTATATGGCAGCACCACTGGACTGGACTTATACGGCAGTACCCCTGGACTTATACGACAGCACCACTGGACTTATACGGCAGTACCACTGGACTGGACTTATACGACAGTACCCCATGGACTTATACAGCAGCACTGCTGGAATTATACGGCAGTACCCCTGGCATTAAATGGCAGCACCACTGGACTTATACGGCAGTACCATTGGACTGGACTTATACGGCAGTAGCCCTGGACTTATATTGCAGCACCACTGGACTTATGCGGCAGTACCACTGGACTTATACGGCACCACCACTGGACTTATACGGCAGCACCACTGGACTTATACAGCATTACCACTGGACTGGACTTACAAGGCATTCCTCCTGGACTTATACAGCAGTACCCCTGGACTTATATGGCAGCACCGCTGGACTTATTCAGCAGTATTACTGGATTGGGCTTATATTACAGTACCCCTGGACTTATATGGAAGCACCACTGGACTTACACGGCAGCACCACTGGACTTATATGGCAGCACCACTGGACTGGACTTATACAGCAGTACCCCTGGACTTATACGACAGCACCACTGGACTTATACGGCAGTACCACTGGACTGGACTTATACGGCAGTACCCCTGGAGTTATACGACAGTACCCCATGGACTTATACAGCAGCACTGCTGGAATTATACGGCAGTACCCCTGGCATTAAACGGCAGCACCACTGGACTTATATGGAAGCACCACTGGACTTACACGGCAGCACCACTGGACTTATATGGCAGTACCACTGGACTGGACTTATACGGCAGTACTCCTTGACTTATATGGCAGTACCCCTGTGTCAGGTCTCTGGTTTTGTCTGTCCCCGGAGGGGGCACTAGTGGGTCAGTGCTGGTGTGGTATATAAAACGAGGAGGCTGAATAAAAGTCCTGCGCATATGCGCTGATGTTTATTGTGTCACAGAGGTCACAGAGTAATTTAATAACGGATAGGATGAAATGCAATGAATGATAACTTGGAAGCCAATAAAAACAGAAATGCAAAAGTCACTGGTAACAGAAATAGGTAATAATGATAACTTGAAACACTGGATGCAAATGGTACTGTAATTATGGCTGAAGAAAACAGAACTCCGGTAGTTTGTAAAAAGCACACAGTCTCTATAACATAAAAGTTCTTTGGCCTAGCATGGCCCAGGCAGGAGACAGTCCTAATCAGCAAGAGTGTCAAATGCTGGATTCAATGCACATGAATGAATGCTGTTAATTAGGTGCACAAGTTAGCAAAGAGTAACACCTGAGGAAAGTCTCTTACTGCAGATGGAAGTAGTGATCTGTGGCTGGAGTCTGAAGCAGGCTGGAAGAATGAGAACTGAAGACTTGAACGATGAAAAGCTCAACAGGGGATCCACTTGGAGACAGGAACATGGGAACCAGGAGCACTAGTACACCGAGTGTGACTCATTGTCCGAGGCGATGAGAATGAGCCAGTAACTAGAGTTTGTACCCCTTGCGCTGTGATGATTGGATGTTGAATCTCTGTGGAAACACACCCCGCTGGATTGGGTGTCCGGATCAGCTGAGCGCGGGTGTCATGGCGGTGCCCATACCGGACAGACGCTGGTACACAGCAGGGCACACACTGGACGCAGTTCAGAGGTACTAAGCGACATCCGTTACGTTATGGCGCTTGAGGGCAGTACACTCATGCAGCCGCGACTGGAGCCATGACCTCCGGAGGCCTGCACACCAGCGCGCTGGTAAGTGAGATGCTGCAGAACACCGATTCCTGACCCCCTGGACTTATATGGCAGCACCACTGGACTTATACTGCAGCACCACTGGACTTATCCAGCAGTACCACTGGACTGTACTTATATGGCAGTACCCCTGGACTGTACTTATACGGCAGTACCCCTGAACTTATACGGCAGTACCCCTGAACTTATATGACAGCACCACTGGACTTATATGGCCGTACCCCTGGACTTATATGGCAGTACTCCTGGACTTATACGGCAGCACCACTGGAGTTATACGGCAGTACCACTGGACTGGACTTATACAGCAGTACCCTTGGACTTATACGGCAGTAACACTGGACTGGAGTTATATGGCAGTACCCCTGGACTTATTCGGCAGTACCCCTGGTCTTATATGGCAGCACCACTGGACTTCTACGGCAGTACCACTGGACTGGACTTATATGGCAGTGCCACTGGACTTATACGGCAGTACCACTGGACTGGACATATACAGGAGTATCCCTGGACTTATACGGCAGCACCACTGAACTTATATGTCAGCACCACTGGACTTATACAGCAGCACCACTGGACTGGATTGATAAGGCAGCACCACTGGACTGGATGTATATGGCAGTACCTCTGGACTGGACTGATATGGCAGCACCACTGGACTTATATGGCAGTATCTCTGTACTTATATGGCAGTACCACTGGACTGGACTTATACTGCAGTAACCCTGGACTTATTCGGCAGCACCACTGGACTTATACAGCAGTACTACTGGACTCATGTGGCAGTACCACTGGACTGGACTTATATGGCAGTACCCTGGACTTATATGGTAGCACCACTGGACTGGATTTTTACGGAAGTACCCCTGGACTTGTACGGCAGCACTACTGGACATATACAGCAGCACCACTGGACTGGACTGATATGGCAGCACCACTGGACTGGACTGATATGGCAGCACCACTGGACTTTTGGCAGCACAGGACACCACCACTGGATTTATGGCAGCACAGGACACCAGCACTGGACTGATGCACCACAACACAACACAACAACACTGGACTGGACTTATACAGCAGCACCTCTGGTCTTATGGCAGCATAGGACACCACCACTGGAATGATACAGCACAACACAGCACCACTGCACTGGACTGGACTTATACAGCAGCACTGGACTTATGGCAGCACAGGACACCACTACTGTGACTGGACTGATGCAGCACAGAACACCACCACTGGACTGACGCAGCACAAGACAGCACTTGAATGACACAGCACTTGAATGCCACCCCACTCACAACACCACTTTTCCCGCACAGACATTGAAGAGACACGTCCTCTTGCTACACTCTCCAGGACTGGAGTGAAAATGGCCGCGACGCATCACTCATTATATGTAATCCAAAATCCGCGAGAATCCGACAGCGAGATGAAGATGTTTTGCCTCGCTCTGGTTTCCAAGTCTGGAGGGAAATCCAGAGCCAGGCTCGGATCCGGAGTCAGAGCGTGAAATTCGGGGTGGGAGGTTGGGGTTCGGTTCTCAAAGAACCGAACCCACTCATCCCTAGTACACCCCAGGACAATTTCGTACCGATGGCCTTAATTTCGATGCGTCGTGCGAGCGATTGCATGGGAATCGGTGTAGAAATGTACCTTTTCTGCTACCGATTCCAATCCGATGCGCATACCCGGCACTCGCGCATCGGATCGGAGATCTTGAATGCTGCAGTTAGGATCACCGGATCCGAATACATGTCACCATGCATCGGATCGGTATCGGGGGACCCTCTCTCTGCTTCCCGTGCGCATCACCAGCGCATCGGGAAGCAGGGAGCTGGCGGGGGGATCGGACCACGATCTGCTAGTGATCGTGGTCTGAGCTGCATCGCGCTGGTGTGTAGGCACCCTTACTATTGTGTCCACCTCCTGTAACTTATGTGTTAAGGACACTCGAGTCAGGTACAGTACATATACTTCACCACCGATACAGCTGGGGTTTAAGAGATCACAAGAAGGGCCTGTCCCAAAAACTGCTGCTTTTGCAGAGACAGTTTTTCGGAAATGGGGCACTTCTCTCCTGCTACTTTGGTCTTCTAGACTCTGCACATGCGCAGCTTCAAGACAGGCTGTGAAAAGTCCTAAGCAGGAGAAAAATGAAGACACAGACAGAGGACAAGCCGCCCACCGCCCTGCAACCTGCAACCTCTCTATCCGCAAAGCCACCTCTCGTGCTGGTGTCATTCCAGCCGCAACTCCCCTTTGTACCTCTACCGCATAGCTGGAGCTGCTACCCGAACCACCTCCTGCATCCCTCACCAGTGTCGTCCTCCACTGAAGCTGCTGAGACCTCTCTCTTGCCCCCGGCTTACAGGAGGACTGCTCCGGGAGCCGGAGGAGCTGCTGAAGGTACGAGGACACAGCAGGGACGGGTCTTTTAAGACCCCTCTGATGCATTTGGAAACTGAACACCATCTCAGGATGACGAATGATTAGACTTTCAAACTCCAAAAATAATGCTTTTTCAGAGTTTGATGAATTTTCTAATTTCTACATCCCCATGGGGAGTCTGGAAATTATCACAGCAGGCTGTAACAATGGAGATATGAGTCATATCTCATTTGTTACAGCCTTGATGAATGAGGTTTGTGATAAATCTTTAAAAAAAAAAAAGATATAATTATTAAAAACAGATAAAAAAGGGACGATGAATATGCCCCAAGACACAAGTGGACAGAACACTGTGGGAGACATGTATCAAAGTCTGAGAGCGTTAAACTGACAGCCAATAAGCTTCTATAAGTTTTCAAACACAGCCTATAAAATGACAGATGCTTATTGTTTGGTACTTTATCTCTTTCCTCTCGCCAAGATTTGATAAATCTCCCCCTGTGACCCACATAAGCACTTGTTGCTGGGACCATTCTAATAATCTAATTGCCTCATTTTCGACCTGCAGTGGACATACTGGAGGAGCAGGAGATAGACAATGAATAAAGTGAATAGACTCTAGTCAAATGGACCTTGAAAAGGAAATTGCTATAAATATTGCTATATTATGGCAATTTCTTTCTTATCGCCTCTGGTTCTGGCAAGCATTTCGGGTGCCAGTCCAGATGCCTTTGAGACCACCAAAGCTGTCCCAACTTCACCCTACTACCAACTACTGGACCACAATTTGCTGCCCATTGTCTTACCCCCATCATTTGCTAAACTATATATATGTAATCTTGACAAAAGTCTAATAAAAAGGCTGACATGATGATTGGCTATATGCCTACGATGTGAATTATTTTTGTATGATCAGAGTGCCGCAATTTGTTTTCCCATTGTATCGTTTCAGCGCACTGCTGTTTCCAGTTGAAGGTACCCGGCAAGCTACTAGAAATTGTTTCCATTGTACCGAGTGGCGTATATCGTTCTACATACATACAGTATATACACTGTTCAAAAAAATAAAGGGAACACTAAAAGAACACATCCTAGATCTGAATGAATGAAATATTCTTCTTAAATACTTTGTTCTTTACATAGTTGAATGTGCTGACAACAAAATCACACAAAAATTATCAATAGAAAACAAATTTATTAACCCATGGAGGTCTGGATTTGGAGTCACACTCAAAATTAAAGTGGAAAAACACACTACAGGCTGATCCAACTTTGATGTAATGTCCTTAAAACAAGTCAAAATGAGGCTCAGTAGTGTGTGTGGTACCCGGCAAGCTACTAGAAGTGGTTTCCATTGTACCGAGTGGCGTATATCGTTCTACATACAAACAGTATATACATTGTTCAAAAAAATAAAGGGAACACTAAAAGAACACATCCTAGATCTGAATGAATGAAATATTCTTCTTAAATACTTTGTTCTTTACATAGTTGAATGTGCTGACAACAAAATCACACAAAAATTATCAATAGAAAACAAATTTATTAACCCATGGAGGTCTGGATTTGGAGTCACACTCAAAATTAAAGTGGAAAAACACACTACAGGCTGATCCAACTTTGATGTAATGTCCTTAAAACAAGTCAAAATGAGGCTCAGTAGTGTGTGTGGCCTCCACATCCCTGTATGACCTGCCTACAATGCCTGGGCATGCTCCTGATGAGGTGGTGGATGGTCTCCTGAGGGATCTCCTCCCAGACCTGGACTAAAGCATCCGCCAACTCCTGGACAGTCTGTGGTGAAACATGGCGTTGGTGGATGGAGCGAGACATGATGTCCCAGATGTGCTCAATTGGATTCATGTCTGGGGAACGGGCGGGCCAGTCCATAGCATCAATGCCTTCATCTTGCAGGAACTGCTGACACACTCCAGCCACATGAGGTCTAGCGTTGTCTTGCAATAGGAGGAACCAAGGGCCAACCGCACCAGCATATGGTCTCACAAGGGGTCTGAGGATCTCATCTCGGTACCTAATGGCAGTCAGGCTACCTCTGGCGAGCACATGGAGGGCTGTGCGGCCCCCCAAAGAAATGCCACCCCACACCATTTCTGACCCACTGCCAAACTGATCATGCTGGAGGATGTTGCAGGCAGCAGAACGTTCTCCTTGGCGTCTCCAGACTCTGTCACGTCTGTCACATGTGCTCAGTGAGAACCTGCTTTCTTCTGTGAAGAGCACAGGGCGCCAGTGGCGAATTTGCCAATCTTGGTGTTCTCTGGCAAATGCCAAACGTCCTGCACGGTGTTGGGCTGTAAGCACAACCCCCACCTGTGGATGTTGGACCCTCATACCACCCTCATGGAGTCTGTTTCTGATCGTTTGAGTAGACACATGCACATTTGTGGCTTGCTGGAGGTCATTTTGCAGGGCTCTGGCAGTGCTCCTCCTGTTCCTCATTGCACAAAGGCGGAGGTAGCGGTCCTGCTGCTGGGTTGTTGCCCACCTACGGCCTCCTCCACGTCTCCTGATGTACTGGCCTGTCTCCTGGTAGTGCCTCCATGCTCTGGACACTACGCTGACAGACACAGCAAACCTTCTTGCCACAGCTCGCATTGATATGCCATCCTGGATGAGCTGCACTACCTGAGCCACTTGTGTGGGTTGTAGGTAGAGATGAGCGCCTGAAATTTTTCGGGTTTTGTGTTTTGGTTTTGGGTTCGGTTCCGCGGCCGTGTTTTGGGTTCGAACGCGTTTTGGCAAAACCTCACCGAATTATTTTTGTCGGATTCGGGTGTGTTTTGGATTCGGGTGTTTTTTTCCAAAAACACTAAAAAACAGCTTAAATCATAGAATTTGGGGGTCATTTTGATCCCAAAGTATTATTAACCTCAAAAACCATAATTTACACTCATTTTCAGTCTATTCTGAATACCTCACACCTCACAATATTATTTTTAGTCCTAAAATTTGCACCGAGGTCGCTGTGTGAGTAAGATAAGCGACCCTAGTGGCCGACACAAACACCGGGCCCATCTAGGAGTGGCACTGCAGTGTCACGCAGGATGTCCCTTCCAAAAAACCCTCCCCAAACAGCACATGACGCAAAGAAAAAAAGAGGCGCAATGAGGTAGCTGTGTGAGTAAGATTAGCGACCCTAGTGGCCGACACAAACACCGGGCCCATCTAGGAGTGGCACTGCAGTGTCACGCAGGATGGCCCTTCCAAAAAACCCTCCCCAAACAGCACATGACGCAAAGAAAAAAAGAGGCGCAATGAGGTAGCTGACTGTGTGAGTAAGATTAGCGACCCTAGTGGCCGACACAAACACCGGGCCCATCTAGGAGTGGCACTGCAGTGTCACGCAGGATGTCCCTTCCAAAAAACCCTCCCCAAACAGCACATGACGCAAAGAAAAAAAGAGGCGCAATGAGGTAGCTGTGTGAGTAAGATTAGCGACCCTAGTGGCCGACACAAACACCGGGCCCATCTAGGAGTGGCACTGCAGTGTCACGCAGGATGTCCCTTCCAAAAAACCCTCCCCAAACAGCACATGACGCAAAGAAAAAAAGAGGCGCAATGAGGTAGCTGTGTGAGTAAGATTAGCGACCCTAGTGGCCGACACAAACACCGGGCACATCTAGGAGTGGCACTGCAGTGTCACGCAGGATGTCCCTTCCAAAAAACCCTCCCCAAACAGCACATGACACAAAGAAAAAAAGAGGCGCAATGAGGTAGCTGTGTGAGTAAGATTAGCGACCCTAGTGGCCGACACAAACACCGGGCCCATCTAGGAGTGGCACTGCAGTGTCACGCAGGATGGCCCTTCCAAAAAACCCTCCCCAAACAGCACATGACGCAAAGAAAAAAAGAGGCGCAATGAGGTAGCTGACTGTGTGAGTAAGATTAGCGACCCTAGTGGCCGACACAAACACCGGGCCCATCTAGGAGTGGCACTGCAGTGTCACGCAGGATGTCCCTTCCAAAAAACCCTCCCCAATCAGCACATGATGCAAAGAAAAAGAAAAGAAAAAAAAGGTGCAAGATGGAATTGTCCTTGGGCCCTCCCACCCACCCTTATGTTGTATAAACAAAACAGGACATGCACACTTTAACCAACCCATCATTTCAGTGACAGGGTCTGCCACACGACTGTGACTGATATGACGGGTTGGTTTGGACCCCCCCCAAAAAAGAAGCAATTAATCTCTCCTTGCACAAACTGGCTCTACAGAGGCAAGATGTCCACCTCATCTTCACCCTCCAATATATCACCGTGTACATCCCCCTCCTCACAGATTATCAATTCGTCCCCACTGGAATCCACCATCTCAGCTCCCTGTGTACTTTGTGGAGGCAATTGCTGCTGGTCAATGTCTCCGCGGAGGAATTGATTATAATTCATTTTAATGAACATCATCTTCTCCACATTTTCTGGATGTAACCTCGTACGCCGATTGCTGACAAGGTGAGCGGCGGCACTAAACACTCTTTCGGAGTACACACTTGTGGGAGGGCAACTTAGGTAGAATAAAGCCAGTTTGTGCAAGGGCCTCCAAATTGCCTCTTTTTCCTGCCAGTATAAGTACGGACTGTGTGACGTGCCTACTTGGATGCGGTCACTCATATAATCCTCCACCATTCTATCAATGTTGAGAGAATCATATGCAGTGACAGTAGACGACATGTCCGTAATCGTTGTCAGGTCCTTCAGTCCGGACCAGATGTCAGCATCAGCAGTCGCTCCAGACTGTCCTGCATCACCGCCAGCGGGTGGGCTCGGAATTCTGAGCCTTTTCCTCGCACCCCCAGTTGCGGGAGAATGTGAAGGAGGAGATGTTGACAGGTCGCGTTCCGCTTGACTTGACAATTTTGTCACCAGCAGGTCTTTCAACCCCAGCAGACCTGTGTCTGCCGGAAAGAGAGATCCAAGGTAGGCTTTAAATCTAGGATCGAGCACGGTGGCAAAAATGTAGTGCTCTGATTTCAACAGATTGACCACCCGTGAATCCTTGTTAAGCGAATTAAGGGCTGCATCCACAAGTCCCACATGCCTAGCGGAATCGCTCCCTTTTAGCTCCTTCTTCAATGCCTCCAGCTTCTTCTGCAAAAGCCTGATGAGGGGAATGACCTGACTCAGGCTGGCAGTGTCTGAACTGACTTCACGTGTGGCAAGTTCAAAGGGCATCAGAACCTTGCACAACGTTGAAATCATTCTCCACTGCACTTGAGACAGGTGCATTCCATCTCCTATATCGTGCTCAATTGTATAGGCTTGAATGGCCTTTTGCTGCTCCTCCAACCTCTGAAGCATATAGAGGGTTGAATTCCACCTCGTTACCACTTCTTGCTTCAGATGATGGCAGGGCAGGTTCAGTAGTTTTTGGTGGTGCTCCAGTCTTCTGTACGTAGTGCCTGTACGCCGAAAGTGTCTCGCAATTTTTCTGGCCACCGACAGCATCTCTTGCACGCCCCTGTCGTTTTTTAAAAAATTCTGCACCACCAAATTCAAGGTATGTGCAAAACATGGGACGTGCTGGAATTTGCCCATATTTAATGCACACACAATATTGCTGGCGTTGTCCGATGCCACAAATCCACAGGAGAGTCCAATTGGGGTAAGCCATTCCGCGATGATCTTCCTCAGTTGCCGTAAGAGGTTTTCAGCTGTGTGCGTATTCTGGAAAGCGGTGATACAAAGCGTAGCCTGCCTAGGAAAGAGTTGGCGTTTGCGAGATGCTGCTACTGGTGCCGCCGCTGCTGTTCTTGCGGCGGGAGTCCATACATCTACCCAGTGGGCTGTCACAGTCATATAGTCCTGACCCTGCCCTGCTCCACTTGTCCACATGTCCGTGGTTAAGTGGACATTGGGTACAACTGCATTTTTTAGGAGACTGGTGAGTCTTTTTCTGACGTCCGTGTACATTCTCGGTATCGCCTGCCTAGAGAAGTGGAACCTAGATGGTATTTGGTAACGGGGGCACACTGCCTCAATAAATTGTCTAGTTCCCTGTGAACTAACGGCGGATACCGGACGCACGTCTAACACCAACATAGTTGTCAAGGACTCAGTTATCCGCTTTGCAGTAGGATGACTGCTGTGATATTTCATCTTCCTCGCAAAGGACTGTTGAACAGTCAATTGCTTACTGGAAGTAGTACAAGTGGGCTTACGACTTCCCCTCTGGGATGACCATCGACTCCCAGCGGCAACAACAGCAGCGCCAGCAGCAGTAGGCGTTACACGCAAGGATGCATCGGAGGAATCCCAGGCAGGAGAGGACTCGTCAGACTTGCCAGTGACATGGCCTGCAGGACTATTGGCATTCCTGGGGAAGGAGGAAATTGACACTGAGGGAGTTGGTGGGGTGGTTTGCGTGAGCTTGGTTACAAGAGGAAGGGATTTACTGGTCAGTGGACTGCTTCCGCTGTCACCCAAAGTTTTTGAACTTGTCACTGACTTATTATGAATGCGCTGCAGGTGACGTATAAGGGAGGATGTTCCGAGGTGGTTAACGTCCTTACCCCTACTTATTACAGCTTGACAAAGGGAACACACGGCTTGACACCTGTTGTCCGCATTTCTGGTGAAATACCTCCACACCGAAGAGCTGATTTTTTTGGTATTTTCACCTGGCATGTCAACGGCCATATTCCTCCCACGGACAACAGGTGTCTCCCCGGGTGCCTGACTTAAACAAACCACCTCACCATCAGAATCCTCCTGGTCAATTTCCTTCCCAGCGCCAGCAACACCCATATCCTCCTCATCCTGGTGTACTTCAACACTGACATCTTCAATCTGACTATCAGGAACTGGACTGCGGGTGCTCCTTCCAGCACTTGCAGGGGGCGTGCATATGGTGGAAGGCGCATGCTCTTCACGTCCAGTGTTGGGAAGGTCAGGCATCGCAACCGACACAATTGGACTCTCCTTGTGGATTTGGGATTTCAAAGAACGCACAGTTCTTTGCGGTGCTTTTGCCAGCTTGAGTCTTTTCAGTTTTCTAGCGAGAGGCTGAGTGCTTCCATCCTCATGTGAAGCTGAACCACTAGCCATGAACATAGGCCAGGGCCTCAGCCGTTCCTTGCCACTCCGTGTGGTAAATGGCATATTGGCAAGTTTACGCTTCTCCTCCGACAATTTTATTTTAGGTTTTGGAGTCCTTTTTTTACTGATATTTGGTGTTTTGGTTTTGACATGCTCTGTACTATGCCATTGGGCATCGGCCTTGGCAGACGACGTTGCTGGCATTTCATCGTCTCGGCCATGACTAGTGGCAGCAGCTTCAGCACGAGGTGGAAGTGGATCTTGATCTTTCCCTAATTTTGGAACCTCAACATTTTTGTTCTCCATATTTTAATAGGCACAACTAAAAGGCACCTCAGGTAAACAATGGAGATGGATGGATTGGATACTAGTATACAATTATGGACGGGCTGCCGAGTGCCGACACAGAGGTAGCCACAGCCGTGAACTACCGCACTGTACTGTGTCTGCTGCTAATATATAGACTAGTTGATAAAGAGATAGTATACTCGTAACTAGTATGTATGTATAAAGAAAGAAAAAAAAACCACGGTTAGGTCACTGGTATATACAATTATGGACGGGCTGCCGAGTGCCGACACAGAGGTAGCCACAGCCGTGAACTACCGCACTGTACTGTGTCTGCTGCTAATATATAGACTGGTTGATAAAGAGATAGTATACTCGTAACTAGTATGTATGTATAAAGAAAGAAAAAAAAAACACGGTTAGGTGGTATATACAATTATGGACGGGCTGCCGAGTGCCGACACAGAGGTAGCCACAGCCGTGAACTACCGCACTGTACTGTGTCTGCTGCTAATATATAGACTGGTTGATAAAGAGATAGTATACTCGTAACTAGTATGTATGTATAAAGAAAGAAAAAAAAACCACGGTTAGGTGGTATATACAATTATGGACGGGCTGCCGAGTGCCGACACAGAGGTAGCCACAGCCGTGAACTACCGCACTGTACTGTGTCTGCTGCTAATATATAGACTGGTTGATAAAGAGATAGTATACTCGTAACTAGTATGTATGTATAAAGAAAGAAAAAAAAACCACGGTTAGGTCACTGGTATATACAATTATGGACGGGCTGCCGAGTGCCGACACAGAGGTAGCCACAGCCGTGAACTACCGCACTGTACTGTGTCTGCTGCTAATATAGACTGGTTGATAAAGAGATAGTATACTACTAATATTATATACTGGTGGTCAGGTCACTGGTCACTAGTCACACTGGCAGTGGCACTCCTGCAGCAAAAGTGTGCACTGTTTAATTTTAATATAATATTATGTACTCCTGGCTCCTGCTATAACCTATAACTGGCACTGCAGTAGTGCTCCCCAGTCTCCCCCACAATTATAAGCTGTGTGAGCTGAGCAGTCAGACAGATATATAATATATATATAGATGATGCAGCACACTGGCCTGAGCCTGAGCAGTGCACACAGATATGGTATGTATGTGACTGAGTCACTGTGTGCTGTGTATCGCTTTTTTCAGGCAGAGAACGGATTATAAATAAAAGTGGTGGTCACTGGTCACTATCAGCAAAACTCTGCACTGTACACTACTGAGTACTCCTAATGCTCCCCAAAATTAGTAAATCAAGTGTCTAAACGGAGAGGACGCCAGCCACGTCCTCTCCCTATCAATCTCAATGCACGTGTGAAAATGGCGGCGACGCGCGGCTCCTTATATAGAATCCGAGTCTCGCGATAGAATCCGAGCCTCGCGAGAATCCGACAGCGTCATGATGACGTTCGGGCGCGCTCGGGTTAACCGAGCAAGGCGGGAAGATCCGAGTCGCTCGGACCCGTGAAAAAAAACATGAAGTTCTGGCGGGTTCGGATTCAGAGAAACCGAACCCGCTCATCTCTACATTCTATACCTGTGGTGCATTTTAGACAGTTTTGCAGTTTGCTGACAGTGTCCACCAGTATACTATATATATACTAATAGCAGTACGGTAGGCCACTGCTGTACCTACCTCTGTGTCGTCACTCGTCATCCATTAAGTATACTATCCATCTACATTCTATACCTGTGGTGCATTTTAGACAGTTTTGCAGTTTGCTGACAGTATCCACCAGTATACTATATATATACTTATAGCAGTACGGTAGGCCACTGCTGTACCTACCTCTGTGTCGTCACTCGTCATCCATTAAGTATACTATCCATCTACATTCTATACCTGTGGTGCATTTTAGACAGTTTTGCAGTTTGCTGACAGTGTCCACCAGTTTATTATATATATACTTATAGCAGTACGGTAGGCCACTGCTGTACCTACCTCTGTGTCGTCACTCGTCATCCATTAAGTATACTATCCATCTACATTCTATACCTGTGGTGCATTTTAGTTGTGCGCAGTAAATATAGTAGTAGACCATTGCTATTGATACTGGCATATAATTCCACACATTAAAAAATGGAGAACAAAAATGTGGAGGTTAAAGGGAAAGATCAAGATCCACTTCCACCTCGTGCTGAAGCTGCTGCCACTAGTCATGGCCGAGACGATGAAATGCCATCAACGTCGTCTGCCAAGGACGATGCCCAATGTCATAGTAGAGAGCATGTAAAATCCAAAACACAAAAGTTCAGTAAAATGACCCAAAAATCAAAATTAAAAGCGTCTGAGGAGAAGCGTAAACTTGCCAATATGCCATTTACGACACGGAGTGGCAAGGAACGGCTGAGGCCCTGGCCTATGTTCATGGCTAGTGGTTTAGCTTCACATGAGGATGGAAGCACTCATCCTCTCGCTAGAAAAAAGAAAAGACTTAAGCTGGCAAAAGCACAGCAAAGAACTGTGCGTTCTTCAAAATCACAAATCCCCAAGGAGAGTCCAATTGTGTCGGTTGCGATGCCTGTCCTTCCCAACACTGGACGGGAAGAGCTTGCGCCTTCCACCATTTGCACGCCCCCTGCAAGTGCTGGAAGGAGCACCCGCAGTCCAGTTCCTGATAGTCAAATTGAAGATGTCACTGTTGAAGTACACCAGGATGAGGATATGGGTGTTGCTGGCGCTGGGGAGGAAATTGACAAGGAGGATTCTGATGGTGAGGTGGTTTGTTTAAGTCAGGCACCCGGGGAGACACCTGTTGTCCGTGGGAGGAATATGGCCATTGACATGCCTGGTCAAAATACAAAAAAAATCAGCTCTTCGGTGTGGAATTATTTCAACACAAATGCGGACAACAGGTGTCAAGCCGTGTGTTGCCTTTGTCAAGCTGTAATAAGTAGGGGTAAGGACGTTAACCACCTCGGAACATCCTCCCTTATACGTCACCTGCAGCGCATACATCATAAGTCAGTGACAAGTTCAAAAACTTTGGGTGACAGCGGAAGCAGTCCACTGACCACTAAATCCCTTCCTCTTGTAACCAAGCTCCTGCAAACCACACCACCAACTCCCTCAGTGTCAATTTCCTCCCTACCCAGGAAAGCCAATAGTCCTGCAGGCCATGTCACTGTCAAGTCTGACGAGTCCTCTCCTGCCTGGGATTCCTCCGATGCATCCTTGAGTGTAACGCCTACTGCTGCTGGCGCTGCTGTTGTTGCTGCTGGGAGTCGATCGTCATCCAAGAGGGGAAGTCGGAAGACCACTTGTACTACTTCCAGTAAGCAATTGACTGTCCAACAGTCCTTTGCGAGGAAGATGAAATATCACAGCAGTCATCCTGCTGCAAAGCAGATAACTCAGGCCTTGGCAGCCTGGGCGGTGAGAAACGTGGTTCCGGTATCCATCGTTAATTCAGAGGCAACTATAGACTTGATTGAGGTACTGTGTCCCCGGTACCAAATACCATCTAGGTTCCATTTCTCTAGGCAGGCGATACCGAAAATGTACACAGACCTCAGAAAAAGACTCACCAGTGTCCTAAAAAATGCAGTTGTACCCAATGTCCACTTAACCACGGACATGTGGACAAGTGGAGCAGGGCAGACTCAGGACTATATGACTGTGACAGCCCACTGGGTAGATGTATTGCCTCCCGCAGCAAGAACAGCAGCGGCAGCACCAGTAGCAGCATCTCGCAAACGCCAACTCGTTCCTAGGCAGGCTACGCTTTGTATCACCGCTTTCCAGAATAGGCAAACAGCTGACAACCTCTTACGGCAACTGAGGAAGATCATCGCAGAATGGCTTACCCCAATTGGACTCTCCTGGGGATTTGCGACGTCGGACAACGCCAGCAATATTGTGCGTGCATTACATCTGGGCAAATTCCAGCACGTCCCATGTTTTGCACATACATTGAATTTGGTGGTGCAGAATTATTTAAAAAACGACAGGGGCGTGCAAGAGATGCTGTTGGTGGCCCGAAGAATTGCGGGCCACTTTCGGCATTCAGGCACCGCGTACAGAAGACTGGAGCACCACCAAACATTCCTGAACCTGCCCTGCCATCATCTGAAGCAAGAGGTGGTAACGAGGTGGAATTCAACCCTCTATATGCTTCAGAGGATGGAGGAGCAGCAAAAGGCCATTCAAGCCTATACATCTGGCCACGATATAGGCAAAGGAGGGGGAATGCACCTGACTCAAGCGCAGTGGAGAATGATTTCAACGTTGTGCAAGGTTCTGCAACCCTTTGAACTTGCCACACGTGAAGTCAGTTCAGACACTGCCAGCCTGAGTCAGGTCATTCCCCTCATCAGGCTTTTGCAGAAGAAGCTGGAGACATTGAAGGAGGAGCTAAAACAGAGCGATTCCGCTAGGCATGTGGGACTTGTGGATGGAGCCCTTAATTCGCTTAACCAGGATTCACGGGTGGTCAATCTGTTGAAATCAGAGCACTACATTTTGGCCACCGTGCTCGATCCTAGATTTAAAACCTACGTTGTATCTCTCTTTCCGGCAGACACAAGTCTGCAGAGGTTCAAAGACCTGCTGGTGAGAAAATTGGCAAGTCAAGCGGAACGTGACCCGTCAACATCTCCTCCTTCACATTCTCCCGCAACTGGGGGTGCGAGGAAAAGGCTAAGAATTCCTAGCCCACCCGCTGGCGGTGATGCAGGGCAGTCTGGAGCGAGTGCTGACATCTGGTCCGGACTGAAGGACCTGCCAATGATTACTGACATGTCGTCTACTGTCACTGCATATGATTCTCTCACCATGGAAAGAATGGTGGAGGATTATATGAGTGACCGCATCCAAGTAGGCACGTCAGACAGTCCGTACGTATACTGGCAGGAAAAAGAGGCAATTTGGAGGCCCTTGCACAAACTGGCTTTATTCTACCTAAGTTGCCCTCCCTCCAGTGTGTACTCCGAAAGAGTGTTTAGTGCAGCCGCTCACCTTGTCAGCAATCGGCGTACGAGGTTACTTCCAGAAAATGTGGAGAAGATGATGTTCATCAAAATTAATTATAATCAATTCCTCCGTGGAGACATTGACCAGCAGCAATTGCCTCCAGAAAGTACACGGGGACCCGAGATGGTGGATTCCAGTGGGGATGAATTAATAATCTGTGAGGAGGGGGATGTACACAGCGAAAGGGGTGAGGAATCGGAGGATGATGATGAGGTGGACATCTTGCCTCTGTAGAGCCAGTTTGTGCAAGGAGAGATTGATTGCTTCTTTTTTGGTGGGGGCCCAAACCAACCAGTCATTTCAGTCACAGTCGTGTGGCAGACCCTGTCGCTGAAATGATGGGTTCGTTAAAGTGTAAATGTCCTGTTTATACAACATAAGGGTGGGTGGGAGGGCCCAAGGACAATTCCATCTTGCACCTCTTTTTTCTTTCATTTTTCTTTGCATCATGTGCTGTTTGGGGACAATTTTTTGGAAGGGCCATCCTGCCTGACACTGCAGTGCCACTCCTAGATGGGCCAGGTGTTTGTGTCGGCCACTTGTGTCGCTTAGCTTAGTCACACAGCGACCTTGGTGCGCCTCTTTTTTTCTTTGCATCATGTGCTGTTTGGGGACAATTTTTTGGAAGTGCCATCCTGTCTTGATTGACACTGCAGTGCCACTCCTAGATGGGCCAGGTGTTTGTGTCGGCCACTTGTGTCGCTTAGCTTAGTCACACAGCCACCTTGGTGCGCCTCTTTTTTTCTTTGCATCATGTGCTGTTTGGGGACAATTTTTTGAAAGTGCCATCCTGTCTTGATTGACACTGCAGTGCCACTCCTAGATGGGCCAGGTGTTTGTGTCGGCCACTTGTGTCGCTTAGCTTAGTCACACAGCCACCTTGGTGCGCCTCTTTTTTTCTTTGCATCATGTGCTGTTTGGGGACTATTTTTTTGAAGGGCCATCCTGCCTGACACTGCAGTGCCACTCCTAGATGGGTCAGGTGTTTGTGTCGGCCACTTGTGTCGCTTAGCTTAGTCACACAGCCACCTTGGTGTGCCTCTTTTTTCCTTTGCATCATGTGCTGTTTGGGGACAATTTTTTGGAAGGGCCATCCTGCCTGACACTGCAGTGCCACTCCTAGATAGGCCAGGTGTTTGTGTCGGCCACTTGTGTCGCTTAGCTTAGTCACACAGCCACCTTGGTGTGCCTCTTTTTTTCTTTGCATCATGTGCTGTTTGGGGACTATTTTTTTGAAGGGCCATCCTGCCTGACACTGCAGTGCCACTCCTAGATGGGCCTGGTGTTTGTGTCGGCCACTTGTGTCGCTTAGCTTAGTCACACAGCCACCTTGGTGCGCCTCTTTTTTTCTTTGCATCATGTGCTGTTTGGGGGCAATTTTTTGGAAGTGCCATCCTGTCTTGATTGACACTGCAGTGCCACTCCTAGATGGGCCAGGTGTTTGTGTCGGCCACTTGTGTCGCTTAGCTTAGTCACACAGCCACCTTGGTGCGCCTCTTTTTTTCTTTGCATCATGTGCTGTTTGGGGACTATTTTTTTGAAGGGCCATCCTGCCTGACACTGCAGTGCCACTCCTAGATGGGCCAGGTGTTTGTGTCGGCCACTTGTGTTGCTTAGCTTAGCCATCCAGCGACCTCGGTGCAAATTTTAGGACTAAAAATAATATTGTGAGGTGTGAGGTGTCCAGAATAGACTGGAAATGAATGGAAATTATGGTTATTGAGGTTAATAATACTATGGGATCAAAATGACCCCCAAATTCTATGATTTAAGCTGTTTTTTTGTTTTTTTTTAAAAGAACAACCGAATCCAAAACACACCCGAATCCGACAAAAAATTTTCGGTGAGGTTTTGCCAAAATGCGTCCGAATCTAAAACACGGCCGCGGAACCAAACCCAAAACCAAAACACAAAGCGCGAAAAATTTCCGGTGCACATCACTACTATATACTGGTCCCCACAATGCAGCACACTGAGCACAGATATTGAGCTTTTCAGGCAGAGAACGTAGCCACGTCCTCTCCGCTCAATCGACAATGCACGAGTGAAAATGGGGGCGACACGCGGCTCTTTATATGGAATTCCGAATCTCGCGAGAATCCGACAGCGGGATTATGACGTTTTCCTCTGTTCGGGTTTTGCGTATTAGGCGGGAAGAACCGAGGCTACCTCCGACCCGTGTAAACCACGTGAAATTCGGGGGGGTTCGGATCTCGACGAACCGAACCCGCTCATCTCTAGTTATAAGACACAGTGTTCCCTATGGCTACATGCATTTTAAATAAAGTTTCTCGTGGCCACTTACAGTATATGAAGCCTCTTGTAAAGCACAATACACAAACAAATTCTGCAAAATATAAGAGTTTTTTCTTCAACAAGTAGATCTTACTAACTTTGGGGCTCATTTACATTTGGATGTACTGTAAGTCATTTTTATGACACGCCTCTCAGATGGCGCAGTACACGTCCGCAATGATAGTTGTTACTTTCACATCTCCCTGAAATGCTTTTTCAAAAGTAGGCAAGTATGCTTTAAGTCAGGTTCTGTTGTATAACCTGGGCAGAGTCAAGGTCTGCAGAAGCATGACCGGAACACCAACTGTCAGTGCAGTGCTATACGCTGGAAGTCCAACTGCACTAAGTGAGTGTAATAATTCCACTCATACTGTATAGTCATTTTAGACAGGTTGGTATTGGGTGACCGGTGGTTGGGAGACTGGCGGTCACCATACCGACGCCGGGATTCCGTCTGTCAGATGGCCAGCAGGGGGGGTTTCGGCCAGCACAACAAAGACCCTTGTGGGCTCATTGCGCTTGCCATAGGTTCTTTCCCACTCTATGGGAATAGTCCCTGTTGCTCGGCATGCCAACTGGCGGGCTAGTCAGTGTTCATGATGCCAGCGCTGGTATTGTAACCGCATCCTTTTTGGACTTGAGGAGCCTGCACACTGCAAGCGTCTGGTTGTTCATTTATTGTTCCTCTCCCTGATGTTAGATCGAGACCATACATACCTCAGTCCTTTTCTAGGTCACTAACAGTGCCGTTTCTAGCGGCGGGCGTGCCGTGCAACCGCACGGGGCGCCCGCCGCGGCACTTTGTTTGTCCGTAATCTCCTCTCCTCCCTCTTCCCGAGCGCTCCTGTTTGGGGGGCGGAGTTTCGCGGAATGACGCGTTTGCGTCGTGACGTCTCGACGCAAACGCGTCATTCCGCGAAGCCCCGCCCCCCGAGCAGGAGCGCTCGGGGAGAGGGAGGAGAGGAGATTAGCCTGGAAGGAGGAGGCAGCCGGCGCGAGGGACGTGAGGCGGCAGGACCTGAAGAGCGGGAAGATGTAAGTATTATCTCTATCTTTCTCTCTCCCCCTTCCTCCCCCCCCCCCCCACTTGACACCTGCCTGCCGCACTGTGTAAAATGGGGATACCTGCCTGCCGCAGTGTGTAAAATGGGGATACCTGCCTGCCGCACTGTGTAAAATGGGGATATCTGTCTGCGTACTGTGTAAAATGGGGATATCTGCCTGCCGCACTGTGTAAAATGGTGATACCTGCCTGCCGCACTGTGTAAAATGGAGATATCTGCCTGCCACACTGTGTAAAATGGGGACACCTGCCTGCCGTACTGTGTAAAATGGGGGCACGTGCCTGCCGCGCTGTATAAAATGGGGATATCTGCCTGCCGCAATGGGTAAAATAGGGGCACCTGTCTGCGTACTGTGTAAAATGGAGATATCTGCCTGCCGTACTGTGTAAAATGGTGATACCTGCCTGCCGCAATGTGTAAAATGGGGGCACCTGTCTGCGTACTGTGTAAAATGGAGATATCTGCCTGCCGCACTGTGTAAAATGGAGATATCTGCCTGCCGCAATGTGTAAAATGGGGACACCTGCCTGCCGTACTGTGTAAAATGGGGGCACGTGCCTGCCGCGCTGTATGAAATGGGGATACCTGCCTGCCGCACTGTGTAAAATGGGGGCACCTGCCTGCGTACTGTGTAAAATGGGGATATCTGCCTGCCGTACTGTGTAAAATGGGGATACATGCCTGCCGCACTGTGTAAAATGGGGGCACCTGCCTGCGTACTGTGTAAAATGGGGATATCTGCCTGCCGCACTGTGTAAAATGGGGACACCTGCCTGCCGCGCTGTGTAAAATGGGGACACCTGCCTGCTGTAATGTGTAAGCGCCTTGAGTCCTGTTGGAGAAAGAGCGCTATATAAATAAACTTATTATTATTATTATAAAATGGGGACTTTTTTATTTTTATTTTTTTTCCCCTGTGGTGGGCGTGATGATATCAGACGAGGCCACGCCCACTTTAATGAGATCACACCCATTTTAATCAGGCCACACACCCTTGTCGGGAGCGCGCACGCATGCTTTTTCTTTTTATAGCTATATGGGGGGGCGCATTTTGAAATCTCGCACTGGGAGCCAAATTGTCTAGAAACGGCCCTGGTCACTAAGCTATACAACAGTGAAAATGTGATATAAATTCATACAGTAGTTTTTGTGTGATGCCAGAACGTACAGACACAGTCTAAATTTCACTTTTTTTTGTCTCCATGGTCCATAAACAGTCCCTAGAAGTATAATTCTCAATAAACAAAATGTCTATGTACAGACACGACCCTTACAGTTTTATTATATGTATAGATTTTTATTGTAGGGTGTCCCTATTTATCTTTGGCTATGTAAGGCTTTGTGTGAACCCAATTTCCACTGTTGTTATGTTGTTTATTACTGTTCCAGTGTTTCAATGATAACCTCATTTAAGGACAAAACGATGAAAAAATCGGAGTAAATGTGTGAAAAGCACAATCATTATCCCATTGGTCTGATTCTGCATATGCTACAGCAGTGTTTTTCAGCCACTGTGCCATGGCACACTAGTGTGCCTTGAGCAGTCTCCAGGTGTGCCACCATAGAAGCACAGCCAGGCCCGTCAGTGTTTTGCCGCTACTGAGGCCCTGGAACGATCAATACTGGTGGGTTTAGTGGTTGCAGAGCCAGTTCTTATTTTGGACCCGGGCAGTGTTGGGCTCTTCTGGCTTACTCAGATGTGGCTCAGGCGTTACCTATGGAGAAGCTGCAACATGACATCATAGGACATGCAACTGCACCATGCATCACCATTATATATGAATGTGCCTTGGCAATACTTAAATCTTGTTCAGTGTGCCGCGAGTTGTAAAGGGTTGAAAATCTCTGTGCTGCAGTGTCGTCACCATGTTGTTATAAAAAACGACAAAAGACGAGCATTGGTAGAGGGGCTGCTGGAGGGGCCTGGCAGAAGCCCCAGTTTGCTACCCCTCCCCAGTATGCCTGTGCTGTAGCCAGTGGCAGTGGCGGCGTCTTCATGGTGATCTCTTCGGGAAGATGGCACTGCACATAGAAAGCAAAGACTCTGGCACTGCTCCTGATTGGCTTCTGGTCCGTGAACACGGACCGGCACCTGATTTAAGATACCCGTGCCATCGCCGGAGACCGGACTGGGGAGCAAGAGAGGTGTGCGCTGTGCTCTCCTGCCCTCGCTGCAAGCAAGGTGGTTGGGCCGCAAAGGACCCCTGCCCGCGGGCCACAAAAGGATGCGGTAGGAGCTGCGAGTTTGACACCCCTGCCCTAGAGTTTCAGAATTTCTGTTGCGGCACCCCAAGACCATAGTTTCTTAGTGAGAAATTTAGAAAAAAATATAAAATGAAGTAAATTGTGTTTATAATATGTCATCCTTAGGTTCAGTTATGTGGTGAAGGACTGGTTTTGTCAATTAAATTCAGTATAAGTAATTTGAATTGTTCATGGACCACCAAACTACGGCACCACTGCAAGGCCTCCCCTATCCCCCCCTTCCCACCTTTCCCAAGGAACTCCAGGGTCTCACGGCCCCCTGTTTGGAAACTACTGCCATAAAATAAACTTATTTTTATAACTACATGTAATACACCTTAGATCTCAGTTCCTTTAAGGTTTTATATCCTTGTATACAGTAAACTACACATATTTGAAAATCCTACACCAGGCACAAGTAATAATTCAGATGCGTTGATCCTGGCGGTCAGCATACCGACGACGGGATCCTGACAGCCAGCATGCCGGGAGAGGGGCAAGTGAAACGAAGCCCCTTGCTGCGGGCTTGGTGGCTTGCTGCGCTCGCCACAGGTTCTATTCCCACTCTATGGGTGTCATGGACACCAACTAGTGGGAATAGTCCTCGGCCCCACTGACAGCATTCGGTGGCCGGGTGGTGGTATGTTGACCGCCGGGATGGTGACTACATTGCATTTAGATGACTATGTGGGAGTTTTATCATTATTATCCTATTTGTATGTAAAAAGTGTTGAAAGGGGAGAGCGCTACTGCGCAGATTCCATACTGTTCCTTCAGGAAGGCTTCACTCCCTGTACCAAGATGGCTGCTGACCTAAATCCTGCACATAAATGCGGCGGCATCTTGTCAATGTCTTAGAGCATCACAGTGGGAGACAGTAGTTTTTCACTTAACTCCTCAGAGACCTGAGATTATTAGAGATCCCCAACACTTCCAGTGATCCTGCCGAATAACACCCCTCTCATCTCAACCTCCGCTCAGTGAGAACCAGTGTGTAACAGTGATTAAGTGGGGTTCATAGAAATATTTTATGCAATTCACAGTATGAGCTTACCATCTTCGGAGTGTTGGAGAATTATTATACATTTTTATTTTTTATTTTTTGGTCAGAGAATTTTTTTTTATTATTTTATAATGTAACTGGACCTTGTATTGTTATTTTCCCCTCAGCTCACTTTAAAATAGTTATAAAGGAGAAAGATATCTAAAAGCAATTATAGAGTAAGACCATTTTCCTTACTGTGTAAGCTGCAAACTAGGTGTCCTGTTAGTTGCTTTTCATTTTACCTTTGTATGCCTTACTGCCATGTTTTACTTATTGCACAGTGTAATCTATGTAGTGGACCCAAAATGGCTGCCTCACATGGTATTCTCTTGTGTAGAATAAACAATGCATGGTTCTAAACACTCCTAATATATTTGTCTCCCTAAATATGTGTCATTTCTTCACCTTTTGAGAGAATTTCTTTATTAAGACAACTTCAAGCAAAATATATTTAAAAAGTAAATGTCTATTTTTATTTTAAGCAAAATGTAGCCTATTTTTGTTCTACTTCTTCTTCTTCTTCTTTGTCTTCGTCTTCTTCTTTAAAAACACCACACCGTCTTTAAGAAAAAAGTTTATTAGTCAGGGTCTTCACCTAAGGACGGCGGCATTTAAGCACTTTTGCATGGCCACCGCCTCTCCAGGGCTTCCGCCGTCTTCACCTGGGGGGCCGCCGCCTCCCCAGGGCTTCCGTCGTCTTTCTCCGGCGTCTTCACCTGGGAGGCAGCGGTCTTTAAGCTCTTTTGCATGGCTGCAGCCTTCCCAGGGCTTCCAGCGTCTTCACCTGGTGGACGGTGGCTGTTAAGCTTTTTTGCATAGCACTTGGAGAAACACAAGTGCCAGCATGTCCGGACATAAAGGGCCCACTGGCACCTGTAGTCTACCTGTAAAAAAAATATTAAAATAAAAACACCACTCCGTCTTTAAAAAAAAGTTTATTAGTCAGGGTCTTCACCTGGGGGCGGCGGCCTTTAAGCTTTTTTGCATGGCCTCCGCCTCTCCAGGGCTTCCGCCGCCTTCACCTGTGGGGCCGCCGCCTCCCCAGGGCTTCCGGTGTCTTCACCTGAGAGGCAGCAGCCTTTAAGCTCTTTTGCATGGCTGCCGCCTCCCCAGGGCTTCCGGCGTCTTCACCTGGGGGGCCGCCGCCTCCCCAGGGCTTCCGGCGTCTTCACCGGGGAGGCAGCGGCCTTTAAGCTCTTTTGCATGGCTGCCGCCTTCCCAGGGCTTCCAGCGTCTTCACCTGGTAGGCGGCGGCCGTTAAGCTCTTTTGCATAGCACTTGGAGAACCACAAGTGCCAGCATGTCCGGATATAAAGGGTCCGCTGGCACCTGTAGTCCACCTGTAAAGAAAATATTAAAATAAAAACACCACACCGTCTTTAAAAAAAAGTTTATTATTCAGGGTCTTCACCTGGGGGCGGCGGCCTTTAAGCTCGTTTGCATGGCTGCCGCCCATCCAGGACTTCCAGCGTCTTCTTTCTTCAGGAGCTCTTCCGCCGTCGGACTGACGCCGATGCCTCGTGCTGACTTATATAAGTCAGCTGGAGGGGCCGGGGTGATGACGCAGCGAGCCGTGATTGGCTCGTGGTTGCCATCTTGAATTTCAAAAATTACGCTGAGGTGACATTTTTGAAATTGGTACCGCTCCGCTGCCAAACTCTGCAGAATGGCAGTGCCACTAATACTCTCACTGCCACCGATGCCCGCACCTCCGCGCACCCATACAGTGATGGCAGCGGATCCAGTGACGGATCCTCTGGCCAATCACTGTGGCCTCAATGACAGGGGCGTGCTTTCATGGGTTGAAAGCACGTCCCTGTATGAAAGCAGCACCTCTAAAGGTGCTGCTTTCCCATGCATTTCCAATGGACTTTTAATGCCCATGGCTAGGCCCCGCCCACCCCCGCCCCCCGCTCCCACACCCTTCCCCATTCACAATGGGAGGCACCACGATCGGTGCCTCCCAAACACATTTAAACAGGGATAATGATTAGATTAATATAAAGTAGATACAGAATACAGTATGTGTCATAAGTATCTTCTTTATATTATTTTAATCATTAATGACAGGGGAGGCACTGCCTCCCCTGCCTTCCCTGACTGCACGTCAACTGGTTTGCCCATACCACCCGCCCACCAACTAACCTTGCCTAACCCAGTCTTCCCATCTGTCACCTCAAATCTGATATTTTGACCTATTTACCCGGCAGGCGAAAAACGCACCTATACGTCAATGGTGAGAGAGTGAAAAAAGAGAGCAAGAAATGAGTGAGGCATGGAGAGCCCACCGGGGGAATGCAGAGGTAAAGGCCCATGCTTAGGGGTGTGGCCTGCTGCCACAGAGGCTTGGCTAACATGGTATAGGGCCCATGATAAATATATATAGTAAATACTGCTAGTGCATGCATGATAATGTACCAGATTAATAACTGCAATGCACTGTAGATAATATGTCTAATGTACAATTCAAGTGCACAGACGGGACCTGATCCATAGACGAGGAGGTGGGCCCCCAGGCAGTATGGCCCACCGGTGGTTTCCCCTGTACCCCTATGGGCCAGTCCAACCCTGAGTGGGAGTGAGGGGGGGAGGGGGACAGTCATAACCACCATAGCATTCATTTCTGACGCTAACAGGAATTACAACTGTACAAATGTAGCCATTCTCGTTGTGGCTACATCTTAAGGCGATTGCGCCTTGTTAGTCGCGGCCGCACTGCTTACGTCTGGACGTCTAAGACATGTGTGTGCCCCATTCATATGGATGGAGGCGGCAAATGCCGCAACTCGACATGGCTAGGCACAGGTGCGCATAGCTGCGTCGAGGGTGCACGTTTCCCTCAGATGTAGCCATGATCAGCATGGCTACATCTGTATATAGTATTGGATAAAAACAAAAGTAATGATTAAAGCACAATTTAATTCTCTTACATCTCTACATATTAATAAAAATGAATCAGCGTGCAACACTGGCACACTGGGATTTAGGCAGGCAGAGAGAGAGAGAGTAAAGCAGCCTTCATATATCTCCAATGGCCCATTTGCAGCTGCTTGTGGATGTTAAGTAATGGCACTGTCCCAGTAGGTGTGAGATTTTGTTTTTATCCAATACTATGCTATCCCCAAGGTCATAAGTCATATATTATAATAGTCATGCTAAACGTCTGCCGACGATTCAAAATAAGCTGCTCTTATCTTTGTCCAGTCACTAACCTTCTACCAGTGTGCCAGTCACTAACCTTCTACCAGTGTGCTATGCCGTGCCAGGCCTCTGTAGGCATATGCAAGACACAACAACAGCATAGCCCTGACATAGGCAGTTTCCATTATGACATCACAGCATGACCTCACACACCCCGCCAGACCGGCTAAGACTGGTTATTTCTGGTTTGAGGCCCTTGTCTTTTACATGACTGACCTAAGGGAAATGTGATTTCACTTATTATTTAAAATTATTACATGAGAAAAATTGTATTACTGCCATTTGCCGGCAGTTTTGCTCACTTAGTGGCATCTAATATTGTGATGTATATTTTATATTTTACAAATAGAGCCTGATTCAGGTTGGATCGCAATTGCAATAAACGTTCCAACAGTAAAAATTGCTAAGAGGATGCGGGATCCTGCGCAGGGTCCATCCTGCGCATGCGCCTGCATTTTCTACGGCGCCCCACAGAAAATGCGATTGTTTCTGCCTGTCTATGAGGCAGAGATGGTTGCGGGGGTGGGGGGGAAGGCAATGCTCCATTTCAAAGACGGAGATGGAGTATTGCGGGGACAAGACTTCAAAACAGGGGTGGCAACGGAGAAACGGGACGTAGTCGGGCAGCTGCATGACATCACACGCAGCCGATGCTATCACAAAAATGGCTGTGGGTCTCATGCGGGTGCCTAACATGTGGGGCATACTAGCCCTGTGCTGGGCGTCCCCCCGCATGTCAGAGAATCTGATCATAAATGTGCTAAATTTAGCACATCTAGGATCAGGTCTGAATCACCCCCATGGAACAACAAAAAGGCCCAAATTATGTGATTTTAGTTTTGTTTGTCAATTTTTGAAAACAAAAAAACTAAACCAGTCACGGCAGTTTGGCAAAAACCAAATACAAAGCCGGATGACGAATCAGGGCCAATTCCAAATCCAGCAAAAATGGTCCTGTGCACATCTCTAGTAATATTCTAATATCACATTGAGTTTGCTAGCATTGTATGCCTAGGGATGTGCTGTTATGAGACATTCCCTTTAACTCCTGTTTTATTGAGTTTAATAAATTATTCCTGTAGTTTAGCTGGTCATTCAAAACTTGGGATCAGTGCTACCATATGGTCCCTACTGGTCTGCACATGTGCACTGATGTTGCTTGCTAACTGGTAGCTGCATTAGAAGTTGTTGCATTCCACAGGAGGAGCTAGCTGCTTATATCCAGTTTTGCGTTCCACATGACACAGTTCGGGAGCACCAGTGCCACATTTTACACATGGTACCCTGAGGTTACCGGCAGAGAGGTGCATCTCTGCCTGACCGATTATGTGACTTAAGTGTTGAACAGTGTAATGTTTTTTTGTTATGCTTTGACCTTTGGGACCTTGTGTTAATATTGTTGCTATAGGATGTGATACCACTACCAGGCAGGCCATGTGGTCCAAATTAAACTACTGTACATGTAGTTTGCTGTCTTTTTGTACATTATTCTGTTGGTATAAACAATAAACATACTTGCCTACGCTCCCTCATTCTACAGGAGACTCCCTGAAATAGAAGCAATCTCCCTAACTCCCTGAATAGTCCAGCAATCTCACTGATTGCACCTTAACCCCTGATGGGGGGTAAGGCAGAGAATAGAATAACAGTCGGTAAGAGTAATTCTAGAAAGGCACTTGTAAATAATGGTAAGTTACCAAAGCAAAAGGGCAAAGGAAATATTAACATAAAATGTATGCTTGCGAAAGCAAGAAGCCTATCAGGTAAAATGGGGGAATTGGAATGCCATGTATCAAAAAATCAGTATGATATTATAGGTATTACGGAAACATGGTGGGACGACTATCATGACTGGGTTACTAATTTGGAGGGATATTCACTTTTCAGGAGGGACAGGGCTACCAAAAGGGGAGGAGGGGTATGTCTCTATGTAAAACCATCTCTAAAACCAAACTTAATATATGTTATTTACGAGGGGACTGGTGATAATGTGGAATCACTATGGGTTGAGATCACTAGTGGGGGCACTGAAATAAAGAAACTAGTCATTGGCACGTGCTACAAGCAACCAGATATTAGCATACGTGACGAGGAACTACTCTCACAGCAAATTGAAAAAGCTGCGGGAATGGGGGACATCCTAGTGTTAGGGGATTTTTAACTATCCAGGTATAAACTGGAGTAACGATTCATGTGTAAAAAGTAGGAGCAGCAGGATTCTAAACACATTAAAGGATCAATACTTGTCTCAATTAGTCGAGGACCCAACCAGAGGTAATAATGTTCTGGACCAAGTTATTACCAATAATGTGGACATTATATCAAACATTACAGTTGGGGAGACCTTGGGAAACAGTGATCACTATATGATCACATTCAGCATCAGTTTCAAGAAACATAGCTATAAGGAATCAACAAAAACATTCAACTTTAGAAAAGCTAACTTCAATATGCTGAGACAGGCACTAAACGACATTGACTGGGAAGTTTTGTTTCATGGTAAAGACACATCGGAAATGTGGGATGCTTTAAAAGGGTTGCTTGATAGCAATATTCACAAATTCATACCCTTGGGCAGTAAACGCAGGAGTAATAGACTCAAATCAATGTGGCTTAATAAGGATGTCAAAGAAGCAATGGCTAAAAAGAGGTGTTATTTTAAAGCATTTAAAACTAATGGAGGGGAGGAGTCATTCCAGTATTACAAAGAATGCAATAAAAGATGCAAAAAAGTAATAAGGGCAGCTACAATTGTAAGCGAAAAACAAATTGCTATAGAGAATAAAGCCAATCACAAAGAGTTTTATAAATACATAAACATTAAAGGGTTAAAAAATGAGAACATAGGCCCATTAAAAGATGAACTGTGAGCCTTGGAAATGATGACAAAATAAAAGCGGATATACTGAACAGCTTTTTTTCACCAGGGAGGATCAGACGGTGTTAGTAGTGCATAACGACAGTGAAGGTAATGATTCTTGGCTAGATGCTTGTTTAAGTGAGGAAATAGTCCTGGAGAGACTAAGCAACATAAAGATTAATAAATCACCGGGACCAAATGGTTTTCATCAGAGGGTTATTATGGAGCTTAAGGCACAGCTTGCAAGACCCTTATACTTGATTTTCTATAGTTCCATTAAATCGGGTATGGTACCGATGGATTGGCGTATAGCTGAGGTAGTGCTATTATTTAAAAAGGGTTCTAAAAATCATCCTGGGAACTATAGACCAGTTAGTTTAACCTCTATAGTGGGTAAAATATTGGAAGGAATTTTGAGGGATAGCATAGAGGATTATCTGCGGAATACTAAGTTTATTAGCAGGAGTTAGCATGGGTTTGTGAGGGACAGATCATGTCAAACTAACTTCATTTGCTTCTACGACGAAGTGAGCGATAATCTTAACCAGGGAAAAGCAGTGGATGTGGTCTATTTAGATTTTGCAAAAGCCTTCAATACAGTGCCTCACAAGAGACTGATCATCAAATTAAGGGAACTTGGCCTAGGATACACTGTTTGTACATGGATAGGTAATTGGCTGGATAACAGGGTACAACGAGTAGTGGTCAATGAGATCTTCTCCAGCTGGGCACTAGTAGTCAGCGGTATACCACAAGGGTCCATATTTGGTCCGCTACTGTTCAATATATGTATTAATGACCTAGGAATAGGCCTGGGAAGCATAGTATCAATCTTTGCAGATGATACTAAACCGTGTAAGGTAATTAATTTGGAAATAGATGTGGAGTCTCTACAGAATGACTTAATTAAACTTGAATTCTGGGTGTCTAAATGGGGAATGAGGTTCAATATTGAAAAATGCAAAGCTATGCATTTGGGGATTAAAAACAAACTTGCATCCTATTCACTTAATGGGGAAAATATAGGGGTATCAGTAGTGGAAAAATATTTGGGGGTTCTCATAGATAATACACTCAATAACAGTACATAGTGTCAAAATGCAGTGAAGAAGACAAGTAAAGTGCTTGCTTGCATAAAACGGGGTATTGAGACCAGGGACGAGGATGTAATCATGCCGCTGTACAAATCATTGGTACATCCGCACCTGGAATATTGTGTTCAATTTTTGGCACCATATTATAAAAAAGAAATTGCGGAACTCGAAAGAGTTCAAAGGCATGCTACTAAACTGATTAAAGGGTTAGAGACACTGGAGTACGAGGAAAGGCTAACTATGTTAAATATGTATACTCTAGAAAAGAGGCGTCTAAGAGGTGATATTATTAATATCTTCAAATATGTAAAGAGTCATTACAAGGAGTTAGCAGGGGATTTGTTTATTAATAGAACTCTGTATAGGACACGTGGACACTCACTGAGGTTAGAGGAGAGAAAATTCCGTACAAAACGTAGGAAGGGGTTCTTCACGGTAAGGGCAATAAAGATTTGGAACTCCCTGCCGGAGAAGGTAATAATGACGGACTCTGTAAATGCATTCAAAATCAGATTGGACAGCTTTCTAGCTGAAAAAAGTATCCAAGGCTACAGCATTTAATATATTGGCATTAGTATCTGGGAGTTGTACGAAATATAGTTGACAATTGGTACGAAACCATTATTTCAACTGGTGCATTATAATGTGCACAGCTAAACACAGAATACAGGTTGAACCCGATAGGCATTTCACCTCTTTTCAACCTCAACAACTATGTTACTATGTTAACCCCATTGTGCAGCTGTTACATTCTTGGGGGGAAAAAATAAATCACAGATACATACATTCAAATGGGAACATCAGTGCCATTTTCCTGTATTGGTTATAACTTATAAGTAGTGATGTGCAGCGGAAATTTTTTGTGTTTTGTGTTTTGGTTTTGGATTCGATTCCGCGGGCGTGTTTTGGATTCGGACGCGTTTTGGCAAAACCTCCCTTAAAATTTTTTGTCGGTTTCGGGTGTGTTTTGGATTCGGGTGGTTTTTTGTTTTTTTTAAAACCCCTCAAAAACAGCTTAAATCATAGAATTTGGGGGTAATTTTGATCCTATAGTATTATTAACCTCAATAACCATAATTTTCACAAATTTCCAGTTTATTCTGAACACCTCACACCTCACAATATTATTTTTAATCCTAAAATTTGCACCGAGGTCGCTGGATGACTAAGCTAAGCAACCCAAGTGGCCGGCACAAACACCTGGCCCATTTAGGAGTGGCACTGCAGTGTCAGACAGGATGGCACTTAAAAATATTGGCCCCAAACAGCACATGATGCAAAGAAAAGAGAAAAAGAGGTGCACTGTGGTCGCTGGATGGCAGAGCTAAGCGACACAAACACCTCAATATCACAGGAATTATTTTTGTTCTAATCAATGGTATTATTGGTCCAAATCAATGGAAGAAAATGACAAAATCACTGGAATTATTTGTTCTAATCAATGGTATTATTGGTCCAAATCACTGGAATAAAATGACAAAATCACTGGAATTAAATGGCGGTAATGTCGAGAATTATTTCAAATGGCATATACGGAAGTGTCAGACAGGATGGCACTTAAAAAATAGTCCCCAAACAGCACATGATGCAAAGAAAAGAGAAAAAGAGGTGGACTGTGGTCACTGGATGGCTAAGCTAAGAGACACAAACACCTCAATATCACAGGAATTATTTGTTCTAATCAATGGTATTATTGGTCCAAATCACTGGAAGAAAATGACAAAATTACAGGAATTATTCATTCTAATCAATGGTATTATTGGTCCAAATCACTGGAAGAAAATGACAAAATCACAGGAATTATTCATTCCAATCAATGGTATTATTGGTCCAAATCACTGGAAGAAAATGACAAAATCACAGGAATAGAACTGAGTCTGACACGGAGCTGCAAGATACAGCAATGGACAATTGTACTGTACTACTATATACTGGTGGTCACCACAATGCAGCACTGTACTACTATATGAGGTCCCCACAATGCAGTACCGATATTGAGCACTGATCTGGAGAATAGAACTGAGTCTAACACGGAGCTGCAAGATACAGCAATGGAAAACTGTACTGTACTACTATATACTGGTGGTCACCACAATGCAGCACTGTACTACTATATACTGGTCCCCACAATGCAGCACAGATATTTAGCACTGATCCAGAGAATAGAACTAAGTATGACACGGAGCTGCAAGATACAGCAATGGCCTACTGTACTGTACTACTATATACTGGTGGTCACCACAATGCAGCACTGTACTACTATATACTGGTCCCCACAATGCAGCACAGATATTGAGCACTGATCCGGAGAATAGAACTGAGTCTGACACGGAGCTGCAAGATACAGCAATGGACAATTGTACTGTACTACTATATACTGGTGGTCACCACAATGCAGCACTGTACTACTATATACTGGTCCCCACAATGCAGCACAGATATTAAGCACTGATCCGGAGAACAGAACTGAGTCTGACACGGAGCTGCAAGATACAGCAATGGAGAACTGATCTGTACTTCTATATACTGGTGGTCACCACAATGCAGCACTGTACTACTATATACTGGTCCCCACAATGCAGCAAATATATTGAGCACTGATCTGGAGAATAGAACTGAGTCTGACACCGAGCTGCAAGATAAAGCAATGGCCTACTGTACTGTACTACTATATACTGGTGGTCACCACAATGCAGCACTGTACTACTATATACTGGTCCCCACAATGCAGCACAGATATTGAGCACTGATCCGGAGAATAGAACTGAGTCTGACACAGAGCTGCAAGATAAAGCAGTGGACAACTCTACTGTACTACTATATACTGGTGATCACCACAATGCAGCACTGTACTACTATATACTGGTCCCCACAATGCAGCAAAGATATTGAGCACTGATCCGGAGAATAGAACTGAGTCTGACACGGAGCTGCAAGATACAGCAATGGACAACTGTACTGTACTGCTATATACTGGTGGACACCACAATGCAGCACTGTACTGCTATATACTGGTCCCCAAAATGCAGAAAAGATATTGAGCACTAATCTGGAGAATAGAACTGAGTCTGACATGGAGCTGCAAGATAAAGCAATGGCCTACTGTACTGTACTACTATATACTGGTGGTCACCGCAATGCAGCACTGTACTACTATATACTGGTCCCCACAATGCAGCACAGATATTGAGTACTGATCCGGAGAATAGAACTGAGTCTGACATGGAGCTGCAAGATACAGCAATGGACAACTGTACTGTACTACTATATACTGGTGGTCACCACAATGCAGCACTGTACTACTATATACTGGTCCCCACAATGCAGCACACTGAGCACAGATATTGAGCTTTTCAGGCAGAGAACGTAGCCACGTGCTCTCCGCTCAATCGACAATGCACGAGTGAAAATGGAGGCGACACGCGGCTCTTTATATGGAATCCGAATCTCGCGAGAATCCGACAGCGTGATGATGACGTTTTCCTCCGTTCGGGTTTTGCGTGTTAGGCGGGAAGAACCGAGGCTACCTCCGACCCGTGTAAACCACATGAAGTACGGGGGGTTTCGGCTCTCGACGAACCGAACCCGCTTATTTCTAGTTATAAGACACAGTGCTCCCTATGGCTACATGCATTTTAAATAAAGTTTCTCGTGGCCACTTACAGTATATGGAACCTCTTGTAAATCACAATACACAAACAAATTCTGCAAAATATAAGAGTTTTTTCTTCAACAAGTAGATCTTACTAAATTTGGGGCTTATTTACATTTGGATGTACTGTAAGTCATTTTTATGACACGCCTCTCAGATGGAGCAGTACACGTCCGCAATGATAGTTGTTACTTTCACATCTCCCTGAAATGCTTTTTCAAAAGTAGGCAAGTATGCTTTACGTCGGGCTCTGTTGTATAACCTGGGCAGAGTCAAGGTCTGCAGAAGCATGACCAAAACACCAACTGTCAGTGCAGTGCTATACGCTGGAAGTCCAACTGCACTAAGTGAGTGTAATAATTCCACTCATACTGTATAGTCATTTTGGACAGGTTGGTATTGGGTGACCGGTGGTTGGGAGACTGGCGGTCACCATACCGACGCCGGGATTCCGTCTGTCAGATGGCCAGCAGGGGGGGTTTCGGCCAGCACAACAAAGACCTTTGCGGGCTCGTTGCGCTTGCCACAGGTTCTATCCCACTTTATGGGAATAGTCCCTGTTGCTCGGTATGCCAACTGGCGGGCTAGTCAGTGTTCATGATGCCAGCGCTGGTATTGTAACCGCATCCTTTTTGGACTTGAAGAGCCTGCACACTGCAAGCGTCTGGTTGTTCATTTATTGTTCCTCTCCCTGATGTTAGATCGAGACCATACATACCTCAGTCCTTTTCTAGGTCACTAAGCTATACAACAGTGAAAATGTGATATAAATTCATACAGTAGTTTTTGTGTGATGCCAGAACGTACAGACACAGTCTAAATTTCATTTTTTTTTTGTCTCCGTGGTCCATAAACAGTCCCTAGAAGTATAATTCTCAATAAACAAAATGTCTATGTACAGACACAACCCTTACAGTTTTATTATATGTATAGATTTTTATTATAGGGAGTCCCTATTTATCTTTGGCTATGTAAGGCTTTGTGTGAACCCAATTTCCACTGTTGTTATGTTGTTTATTACTGTTCCAGTGTTTCAATGATAACCTCATTTAAGGACAAAACGATGAAAAAATCGGAGTAAATGTGTGAAAAGCACAAACATTATCCGATTGGTCTGATTCTGCATATGCTACAGCAGTGTTTTTCAGCCACTGTGCCGTGGCACACTAGTGTGCCCTGAGCAGTCTCCAGGTGTGCCGCCATAGAAGGACAGCCAGGCCCGTCAGTGTTTTGCCGCTACTGAGGCCCTGGAATGATCAATACTGGTGGGTTTAGTGGTTGCAGAGCCAGTTCTTATTTTGGACATGGGCAGTGTTGGGCTCTTCTGGCTTTCTCAGATGTGGCTCAGGCGTTACCTATGGAGAAGCTGCAACATGACATCATAGGACATGCAACTGCACCATGCATCAGGGACGTGCAGTCAGGGGAGGCAGGGGAGGCAGTGCCTCCCCTGTGATAAGAAGATACTTATGACACATATTCTGTGTCATAAGTATCTTCTTTATTGAATCCTAATCATTTTACTGCTTTAAAGTACTTTAGGAGGCACTGATAGCAGTGCCTCCTGTGGATAATGGGAACGGGGACAGTGCGGGGGGCGGAGCCTAAACTGGGCTGTAAAAGCCCATGAAATAACATAGGGAAAGCGGCACTGTTCCAAGTGCCTCGCTGACAGGGACACCACCCCCATGTCAGCGAGGCACCTGTGATTGTACAGCGGATCCAGGGCTGGATCCGCTTGTCCAATCACCTACATGCGGCGCTGGAGGCGGCGGGTCCCGGCGTTAATGATAGCCGGGAGTAGCGGTGGGCCTTCAGCGTGTGCGGCTCTCCCCGCCCACAATCCCTCCCCCCCCCCGTCCTCCTGCTCCGGCTCCCGCTCACCTCACTACCAGCAGCGGCGGTCCTGCGGAGCGTGCAGCTCTCCCCCCGTCCTCCCCCTCTGGCTCCATCCTCCCGATCACCTGACAGGCAGCAGCGGTGGCCGTGCAGTACGTGCGGCTGTCCTCCTCTGCCGGCTCCAGCAGCAGGTTAGTTTGCGTCTCTCTCTCTCTCTCTCTCTCTCTCTCCCCTTTCCCCCTCCTGTGGATCATATGTCAGTATAATGTTAATTTTTACAGGTGCCTCTACCCCTTTGGATTCTACTGGACAAGTGGACGTGACCGGCGTGGGATGTAGGTAAGTAATCTCTCTCATTTTTACAGGTACCCCTTTTGGATTCTACTGGACAAGTGGACGTGACCGGCGTGGGATGTAGGTAAGTATGTGTGAGTGTGTAAGTGTGTTTTAATAAAATTTTACTGTCACGGTGTGTGTGTTTGTGTTTTTATTTGGGTATTTTTTATGTTGTAGAACTACAGGTACCAGCGAGCCCGTTATTTCCCCACCTGCTGGTACTTGAGGTTCTCCAAGTACCAGCAAGCGGGGGAGGCTTGCTGGGCCTTGTAGTTCCACAACAAAAAACAATATTCTTTTTTTACACACATGGCTATCAGCCCGGCACCCACCGCCCAGGGGTGCTGGGGACAGCCTCGGGCTTCACCCCTGGCCCTTGGGTGCCTGGAGGGGGGGGAGCCCTTGATTTAAGGGGTCCCCACTCCTCCAGGGTACCCCGGCCAGAGGTGACTAGTTGGGGGGGTAATGCCACTGCCGCAGGGACCTACATAAAAGTGTCCCCCGGCTGTGGCATTATCTCTCTGGCTAGTGGAGCCCGGTGATGGTTTTAAAAATACAGGGGACCCCTACATGTTTTGTCCCCCGTATTTTTGGAACCAGGTCCGGTCTAAGCCCGGTGCTGGTTGTCTAAATACAGAGAACCCCTGTCCAATTTTTTCCCCAGTATTTAAACAACCAGGACTGGCTCAAAGAGCCCGAGGCTGGTTATACTTAGGAGGGGGGACCTCACGCATTTTTTTTTTAACCCATTCAGACCCTTCTCCATTAAGTTAATGGAAGCCATGGGCAACAGAATTGCATTCATGTCCTCCTCCCACTCCCTTCCCAGTCCCAAACACTAATTTTATTTTATTTTCTATAAAAATGTACAATATATCACAAGTATGATGAGCAGGCAGGCAGCGGGCATTGGCTGCATCGGACTGAGATAGAAATTAGTGGCGGAGGGCTGGGTCAGTTTATTGTGGGCAAGTTTGTAAGCCATTGTCAGTGGCAGCGGGTACCGGCTCAGAGGCAGTAGCGGGCATTGGCTAGGGGTCATCGGCAGGATTCGGCGGACATTATGGCTGTAGTGCCTCACTAGCCACTGACCTCACTGCACGCCACTGCCATGCATCACCATTATATTTGAATGTGCCTTGGCAATACTTAAATCTTGTTCAGTGTGCCGCGAGTTGTAAAGGGTTGAAAATCTCTGCACTAGAACGATAATGGCCGATTTCCTGCGATTTCGACCTTTCGGACCAATATATCTTATGAAAAGTGTCACATCGTATGTGTTTTCCATCCGATCCGATGCGCGTTCCCGTGAGTGTCGTGTCGCATCCCTTAGGGCTCTAGTGCTGCACTTGAGATATATCGTAATCGCATGGAATCGCATGGAAAAAGGTGTTTTTTTTGTGCCTGCGATATATCGCCTGCAATATATCGTAGGAAGTTTGACTGGCATTCTCAGGTCACTCCCATATGCGGCAGTAGCAGCAGCAGCGACGCAGCAGGAGTAGAGTGCTACCCTGTATATCCGATTTGATTGGATTTCCATTGCCTAAAGTATGTATTAAATCCACACTGATCACCAATGTCACTGTTCACCTAGCACACTGTCCACCAATATAATCACACTGACCACCAATGTATTCTATTGTTCACATTTTATTCATTTCTGTGGGCCCAAAGCCATTTTATATCCCCCTAATGGCCATGTGTTTTTCCCCGCCACTGTACCCCAATGCTAAAAATTGGGTTTCTTTGTCCCCAAAGTCATTTTAGCCTCTAAATGGCCATGTGTTTTCACCGCCACTGTATCCCAAAGCTGCACCTTGTGTTTCTGTGGCCCCAAAGTCATTTTAACCCCATAATGGCCATGTGTTTTCACCGCCACTGTACCTCAAAGCTGCACCTTGTGTTTCTGTGTCCCCAAAGTCTTTTTAATCCCTTAATGGCCATGTGTTTTCACCGCCACTGTACCCCAATGCTGCACCTTGTGTTTCTGTGTCCCCAAAGTCTTTTTAATCCCTTAATGGCCATGTGTTTTCACCGCCACTGTACCCCAATGCTGCACCTTGTGTTTCTGTGTCCCCAAAGTCTTTTTAACCCCCTAAGGGCCATGCATTTTCACCGCCACTGTACCCCAATCCTGCACAATTGATGTTTGGGTAATGAGGAAACTATTTTCAAAAAATAACTTTAAAAAAAAACAAACATATATTATCTAAATTGAACCATAATTCAAAACATTTTGAAAGTATATTTTTAAAGTAAAACCATTTTGAAAATGAAACAAAAATAATAATAATTTTAAAACCATATCTCAACCAAATTTAACCTTATAACCATTTAACCATATAACCATTGAACCATATACCTTAAGTAAAAACATTTTTAAATACAAAATATATAACAGTTTGTGCTTTTTTCATTATAGATATGTCTCTGGATCAAGATATAGACTTCATCACCGGCCTACTAGAAATGTACCATGGCCATGAATGTCTGTGGTAGATCAAAGCCAAGGGGTATTCAAATAAAGTCCGGTGAATGCGGCCTTGGATGAGCTAGTGGAGTACAGCAGGCCCTTTGTGTCCGGTGCTGACAAGGACTGGGTAAAGAAAAAGATACAGAACCTGCATACAGTGTTCCTCAAAGAACACAAAAAAATGGAACAGTCCAAAAGATCTGGAGCAGGTTCCTCTCAGGTTTACAAGACCTCGCTCTGGTACAACCCCATGCTGGAGTTTGTCCTGGACCAGGAGGCTCCCACCCTTGGACTACCACACCAGAGCCTGAAGAGGGTGAACTATCTTTGTCTGTATCTGTAAGTATATTCTTTTTAATAAGTTTTTAAGTTTTTGCAAGTTCCATCATCAGTCCAACAAAGTACACTTTAATGTGGTCCTCCTGCCAATCGACTGCACCCACCCCGTTAAAATAGGCCAGGTACTCGTCCCTGACCTGTTTTGCCCGTAGACTCACCCTAGAATGGAGTGGAGGTGGTTCCACAGAGGGAAATGGTGAAGTCTCCACTGGGTGTTCAGGGTCTGGGTCTCCGGGCGCTGCTCTGGGCAGTGTCCCATGCTGGATGGTTTTGCTGTGCAAATAGTTATGCAAGACACAGCACGCAGTCACCACCCAATCTATCTTCTCCACCTGCAAATTGAAAGCCGTTAGTAATATGCGAAGCAGCTAGACATGATACCAAAAGTGTTCTCTACAATTCGTTGTGCCCGGGATAGCCTATAATTGTTGATGCGCTTCTCCCTTGTCAGTTGCCTATGGGGTACAGCTTCATAATGTTCTCGTGGAGTGCGAATGTCTCATCAGCCACGAAAACAAAATTGCGGCCGTGCTTGGTTTGCGCCCTAGATGGCAATTTCAGGGTCTTTGTGGTGAGCCGCTCGTAAAAGGTGGTATTCTTCAGCGACCCACTGTCTGATGCACATTCATTGCCAACGTCAATGAAGATGAATTCATAGTTGGCATTCACCACTGCCATCAGCACGATGCTGAAATACCCTTTATAATTAAAATAAAGGGATCCGTTGTTTGCAGGAGGGTTGATGCGGACGTGTTTGCCATCTATCGCTCCCCCACAGTTAGGGAATTGGTAGGTGGTGACAAATTCCTCTGCCACGGCTTGACATTTAGATGTACTTGCAGGGAGCTATAAAAAAATAGAAATAAAAAATGAAAACATGTATTTATAAAGTGTATTTTTTTTTTAAATCTACTACAGAGTGGAAGTGTGGAGATTCCCACCACCCCAGACCTCAGTCTCCTGGATACAGAAGAATCCCAGACCCAAGATATGACCCCTGAAGCACCAGCTACCCCTGATACCACTGCAGCATCAGCTCCTCCGCTGCACCCCCAGAAGAGCACCCCGCAAAAAAAAACACCGGCCAGTAGGGCAAAGACCTCATCTCTGAGGAGATCAAGTCAAGACTTGCCCAGCTCCACGACCACTACACAAGATTTGGGGAATTCTTGGCTTCTGCCATGCGCAACCTGCCACCTGGGCAAGCCGAGCGTCTAAATTTAAAGATGATTAACAAGGCCTGAAAAGCGAAACTCCACGACAATGTCGTACCGTTCGACCACCTTCCTCTTACTGCTCCTCCCACCCAACCCCATCCTATTCCACCCACCCAACAACAGCCTACTCCCCCACCCACCTGCTCCTCAGCCATATACTCTACTATGCTGGAGGCAGATGAAGACATGCCCCAGTTCAAAATTTTGTAGGCATCTTATATGTCCCAATAAATATGATGCGGTACAGGCTATAGGGTGTTTTGGGGACACATTTTTTGGGGAGGATACACGCATGCTATAGGTGCATAATAGTGGGGCCGGGCCCATTCATTCTGCACTTTACAGCATGTGTGTATTCTCCAAATCAAATCTGTGCCCAAAACACCATATAGCCCTCCATCTTTTAGGAGTGAAAGTACCGCACCATATTTATTGGGAATTCAAAGTAAAATAAACTGTTATTTAATAATTTTAATTATTTTATTACATATATATATATATCCAAATTGTGATGTCATGTTTTATATTTATATGTGCCATATTGGCAAATCATTGCATAGTTTTTGCACAGTTTAAAAGAAAAAAAAAAGAATAAAAACAACAACTTTTTTTCTATAAACAGTTTTAAAGTAACTAAACAGGTGTGGTGTGTATTTTATTTACCTGTAAATACTGGTCTTGCAGCACCTTCACAATCATATCTCCCAACTGTCCCGATTTTCACGGGACAGTCCCGTTTTTTGGGGACTGTCTCGCTGTCCCACCCGCGGGCTGCAGTGTCCCGTGGTGGTGGGGGGGTCAGTTGGGAGGCTCCTGCACTCGCTGCTCTACTTAGCAGAACAGCGGTGAATAGACGCTGTGTGCATGCGTACAGCATCTATTCAGTGGAGACAGAAGGAGAGGGGGCATGCCAGCAGCTCACAGAGCGCTGGGCATGCCCCCTCAGTGACGAAAATGGGGACGTGGCTCGCGATCGCAGGCCCTCCCGTGAAGCCACGCCCCTTTATTAGGTCATGCCCTCTTTTCTTAGGCCACATCCCCTTTTCTCAGGTCACGCCCTCTTTTCAGGAGCGCCGAAGCCACATGTGTGTCCCTCTTTAAACAAGGACAAAGTTGGGAGGTATGTTCACAATTGCCTTGCAGGTGTCAGGGATTATCTGACCAAAAGCCTGGGGGGAGATGAGGGTCCTGAACTTCAGATCCTCCAACGACCGCCCTGTAGCCAGGAACCTCAAAGCAGCAGTCAGCCTCTGCTCAGCAGGGATGGCCCTCCACATCTTGGTGTCCTGTCTCTCGATGTAGGGAGTCACAAGGCCCAGCAACTCCTGGAAGGTATCGTCATCCATTTGAAGGTACTTGCGATAATCTTCAGGGTTATTATCCCTAATCTCGGTCAGGAGCGACATGTGAGAGAGAGTCCCCCTCTTCATCAGCCACTCCTTGCTCCAAACAGACCTCACCCTCTTCCGTTTCAGATCCCTGTCACGTTTCAGCTTCAGATAGCAATAGGCTAACAAATGTTGATACCTGTAGGAATCCATCACAGAATAGGATAAAGAGCACAATGGGGCAAATTCAGTATGATTCGCAAGTAGCGATTCTTACAGAATTTTTGCTGAGGGGCCGCGGGCGCATGCGCAGCAGGCCCTAGTGCGCATGCGCCCGCATTTTCTGCGGGGGGCCGCAGAAAATATGATCGCCTCTGCCTGTCAATCAGACAGAGGCGGTCGCGGGAGGGGGGCGGAAACGGACCGTTGCACGGGCGTGCCAGCCCAAACAGTGGGCTGGTATGCGCGAACAGGGGCGTGTCAGGGGTGCGGCCGCAGCAGCTGCGTGACGTCACACACAGATGCTGCAACAGCAAAAATGGCGCTGGGACTTCTGCGGCGCCAGGCATGAGTCATCCTTAATTTCTGCTAACAAGCAGAAATTGCGTGCGGTTCACAATATCTGCTTGAAGCAGGGGGGGGAGGCGCTGGTCAGCATGCTGGGCGGCCCCCAGCATGCGTGCTAATGGTTAGCAAATTCTGCTGATTAGCAGAATTTGCTAACCTTACTGAATTTCAGAAAAACCAAACAAAGCAAAGCACAGTAGCAATGTGGAACGCTCAGAAACAGAGGCGGATTGGCCATAGGGCTTACAGGGAAGATCCCCGGTGGGCCGGCGCACCCATGGGGCCTGTTTTGTTTGAGGACATGTGGTCCTTTTTATAGACATAATGAATAAGATGCAAAATAATTTGCATATATGAAAATTACTTTGCCACTTAGCCTGTGATTGCAGATGATCTAGTGTATGCTCTGTCTGCCTGCTTGGCTGACATATAAGATTGAGTGAATAGTGATTGGGATACAGTTGTTGTAATAAGCAAGAAAATTTATCTTTCTAAAGAATGACATCGTTTCCTAAATTCTGAAGGTGTATCATATAATGTGCTCATAATATTTAATTTTCTTTATTTTTAACTTCCCCCTTGATGCTGGACATGCCCACTATCTAGAAAGTCTTGGGGGGAGGGTGCTGCTGCCATGGCCCATGGCTAGACCTTACACCTCTGGTGCTGCCCAAGTGGGGCCACTAGTACAAATTTTTCCAGGGCCGCCTTCTGTTCCCAATCACAGAGCAACAGTTTGCACATGGCTAAAATGGCTGCTGCTATTTATATGCCTATTTGGCCCAGCCTCCCTAGCACCCTAATCCAGCCCATCATCCAGCCCATCAGATATATCTTATGGTACATGTGAATGCATTGCAATAAATCGCATGCGCTATGTTGCCGCGCGACATATCGCATGCAAAAAAAGCAACACATGTACCAAATCGTATGGAATCGTATGGAACCACTCCCAAGAAGCTCCCGTGAGAGTTCAATAGAAATCGCCTCCGACTTCAGCCTCAGACATATCGTTGTAGTGTATGGGGCCCTTAACTTACCAGTATATTTTTGTACTGTGGAAACCGGAGTATCTGGAGGAAACCCATGCAAGAACGGGGAGAATATATAAATTAAACTCCACACAATTAGGATTAGTCTTTTCGTACCCAACCCATTTTCATGTCTACTAGCATCAACCAGGACCATGGACTTGACCAGAGCTTGATGAGTGAGTTACTGGTGAAATTATTTTAATCTTAATACATTTTTTAACCCCATTTTAAATCAATAATCCCCTCTACTATTTACCCATATAACCAAGTGTGTCTCATTAAAGGTCTATAGAAAACTGTCCATGTACAGTACAATATGTGGGTTCCCCGCTTGGTGCCTAACCCTAACCCTCCCTTTCCTGCTACCTAAACCTAACCCTCCCTGCTTGGTTCCTAGCCCTAACCTCCCCTTCAATGTGGCTAAACCTAACCCTCCCTCCCCAGTCCCTAACCCTAACCTTCCCAGCCCTGCACCCTAACCCTAACCCCCTTTCTGATGACTAAACCTAAACCACCCCCTCCCCCTCAAACGTGGTAGGACGGCAGCGTATCACGCTGTCAGGATGATCGGGATGCCGGCTGCTGGATTTTTGACACCGGCATCCCATTCGCCGGCAGTATTTCAATGGCAGGATTGTGTCCTCCTGTAGAGATGTGCCCTGTGGGCACATCAGAGGTGCTGTCCCTGGCTGTGGACAGCGCTGGGGCAGCTTGTCTGTCCCCAGCGCTGGGTGTGCGGCGGCGGGTGTCTGGTGCAGGGATCGGATGTTTCCCTGCACCAGGCTGTCGGCGGCGAGTAGCGGCGCGGCGGCGGCGCTTTAAACTTGGCGCCGTTCTGGCCGCCAATCAGAAGCGCCGCCCACGGCTTTTCGAATCCGGCGCCGTCCGTGAGCCAATCACGGCCCGCGGGGCGCCGGCCAATCAAAAGCGGGCGCGGCGAGCCAATCGGCGCTCGCCGCGTCACAGGCCCCGCCCCCGGCGTCTGACGTCAGATGCCGGGCGGGAGCAGAAGAAGAGCAGAAGCGCGCGGAAGAGCGCGGAAGAAGAAGCGGCCGGGACCCAGAGGAGGAAGTCGGCGCGGGAGAGAAGACGACGACCGCGGAAAGAAGAGCTCCGGTGGCCGCGGAAGAGGCCGGAAGACTCCAGGCCCGGGAAAGAAGATGTCCAGCGGTGGCTGGACGCGGCGAGGCGACGGCGGCGCCGCTGGCCAGGACGGGCCAGCGGCCGAAGATTGAAAAAGAGCGCCGGAGAGGTCACCAAGGGTGGAAAGTAAGAGAGCTGACGAAGCTCCCCCCTGGTGCCTCTCCCAGCGGGTCAGGAAGGCCCTTCTCAGGTGCCCCTGTACCCGCTCCTCCCTAGACCACCGGGTGTTCGGGCATTAGGCCCGTGGGCACGTATTCGGGCCCTCCCGGCCCGTGTGCACATTGTCGGACTCGTGGCCCTGTTCGCTGGGCGCTAGGCCCGCGGCCACATTTAGTCGCCCGTGGCGCAAGACAGGCGGGCATTAGGCCCGAGCGGCAATCCAGGCAATAGGCCTGTGGGGACATTAGAGGGCATTAGGCCCTAGTGTATTTTGGCCAATTAGGGTAACATAAGGTGACCCTGGGCACCAGGCCCAGGTCACCCAACGAGGGACGAGTTAGGCGGGCACTAGGCCCGTGGGTAAAGTCGGGCCTCGGGTCCGTGCGCAAATAGGGGGCGCTAGGCCCAATAAATAAGTGGTTCCCCCAAAGTGAATAGAGGTGGCACTGGGCACTAGGCCCAATTCACCCCAAGGTGTTTAGGCAGGCAGGCCCGCTCGGCCTGAGCCCTGGAAAGAGAGTACGGGAGGTGGGTGAGCTGTGCGGCCCCCACTACCGGGTGTTCTGAGTCGGGTACCTAAAGGGATAGCACCGTGGTAGTTGCGTGCACTGTGTATCGTGATGTATGTTGTTACCGTGCGGGGCAAAGTATGAGCTTGTTAAGTGTGTTTAGTTTTGTTGCACCACACCCACAGAGCTAGTTTGAGGGCTCTGCCGTTGTAGTTAGTATAGGGGTGTGACACTAGGTTAGAGTTAGGCCCTGCACGGCTGTTTGCTTGTTTGTTTGCCTCCTTACAGGGACCTGTAAGAGAAGAAGACGTTCGCTGTGCGGAACTGACGGTGAGTGGCATCTGTGTGTGTTTGTCCCTTGTCTGTCCCCGAGCGCCGGAATAGGGATTGCTCACGGACGTGAGAATCCCCTTCATCACACTACGTGCGAGAGCGCGAGTGTGTGAAATCTGGGTGGCTGAGGCTTTGTGCCAGTGATGACCTTTCACCCAACCGGTGAAGGTCGCCGTCACCCCTGGGGTATCCCCTTTTCCGGTGGAAGAAGGGTTGATACCCCCCCTTAAGGTAAACTATTTTCTCCTCAGCTCGGTCGTCGGTCAGCTCCGAGAGGGAATCGCTGTGTCCGGATCCGACTGAAGATTGCCAGGTCCGTTGAAGGTTCCGGTACCTGAAGGTGAGAGAGAGCGGCGCCTGGTGAGTACCGAAACTACACCTGCACGGCAGCAGGCACCACCACACGCACCGCCGCACCTCTTACATTTTGGCGTAGTCGGCAGGATCAAGGATACAGGATCACGGACACGATGTGGAACGCGACCAAGAAGACCTCCCTGCGGACGGCTCCGGAACAGACTCACCCCCGGACGTGTGCGGACCAGAGCGACTGGGTGACGGTGTCTGGGGCAGACCTCCTGAAGATGGTGCAGCGGTCGGTCCAGCGTGAAAAGGAAGAGCGCCGGGAGAAGGGGCGCAAGAAGGCAGCTGTGACGCCCTGCAAGAAATGTAGGCAAACGGGGCACTTTGCCGACGAGTGTACTTGGCGAGAGACGTCCCCAAAGAAGGTGGTCCAGGAAGCGAACCGAAGACGTCAGAAGGGCCAAGCGAAGAAGGAGTCCTGGTGTATGCTCTGCGGAAACTACGGGCATGAGCATAACCGTTGTCCCTGGGATGAAGAGTGGAGCCAAGACGAGGTTGATTTCCAGTGTGAAAGCTGTGGAGATCCCCGACATAGACTCCCGGAGTGTCCATGGACTGAAGACAGAACGGACTACAAGGCCACAGTAAAGCAGATGACGGAGTCTCGTCAGCAACTTCGGAACCGGGTGGCTGCAGAGCCCGTGTGTGCGCTCTGCGAGGCGAGAGGACATGCGCTTCCCGATTGTCCGTGGAATGAAGACCGGATGATTGCGGATGGTCGTGCCCAGAGATGGGAGGAGGAAACCAGGGAAATGGAGCAGAAGACCCTGCTTGAAGGTAGTTCGCAGGTGCCCATTTCCTCTGAGCAAGAACCAACGGGTGAAGATCCCTCAGTGAAGGAGGTGGCCAAGGAACCCGTCTTGGAGAAGGTGGCAGTGGCCCTCCCTTGTTGGAAGTGTTGGCGACCAGGACATGCGGCCAGTGAGTGCCCCTGGGAAGATGCCGCGGACCTACTCTGTCCCAAGAAAGCGACCCCAGTAAGGCAGAATCCTTTCCCGCATAAGGCGGAGGTGGACGACTAGGAGGTGAAGAGACCACGCTGCGAAGAAAAGCGTGAAGACCCAGTGACGGAGACGTCCGGAATCTCCCCGCGATGGAACCGTCCACGACCAGGACGTGCGGAACAGGTGTGTCCTGGGTACCTAGAGATGCCAGCGGAAGAGGAGTACGCTGAGGAAGTTTAGATGCCAGCGGAAGCGAAGGAGTACGCTGAGGAAGTAAAGATGCCAGCGGAAGCGAAAGAGTACGCTGAGGAAGCAGAGGTGCCAGCGGAAGAGACTAAGTACGCTGAGGAGGAAAATAATACCCCAGTCCAGATATCGGAGGAGGACTCGGACTATGGTGAGCTGTCCGCCGACGAATCCCTCCAAGAACAGATGGAGGACGACTCTGGCATCGGAAGCGCCGACGAGAGTGACTGGCAGGATCGGGTGGAGTCGTGCTCCCAGTTGAATGCCCTCCGTGAAGAGGAGGTAGTCCTGGAGCAAGAAGACCTGCCGGGAGTGCCGAAATGGACGGACGTACGGGGAGAGGATCGTGATGCCGTGGGAGGACCCGTTCCATAGGAAGACATGGGACCTTTGGAGATGCCCCACAAGGAGATGCGACAGATGGTGGTTGTTGCCCGGGAGGAAACGGATGCCCGGAGGATTCCGCTATTGGGTGGTGGTCGGTACCACACCCTGAAGACAGGGACGATGCCACAGACGACATGGGAGGTCAAGAGTGGGTGACTGTTGTCCCCGTGGAGGAAGATTCCCCTTGGTGGCCAACGTCGAGCGACCGTGAGGAGATGCCACTCCCCCAGAGGATCCGCCGATGGAGGTCAGGAGGTAAAAAGAGGAACCCGGAGCTGGAGGTGGAAGAATGTGGGGTCACGGTCTGTCCGGGCTGGACCCTCGCACACAACCTCGCCGGAGGGACCTCGGAATTCCCTGACCCGCGGACGAGGGACATCGTGAGGAACTTTGTAGGGACTACAAAGGAAAAAGGGGGGGGAAATGTAGAGATGTGCCCTGTGGGCACATCAGAGGTGCTGTCCCTGGCTGTGGACAGCGCTGGGGCAGCTTGTCTGTCCCCAGCGCTGGGTGTGCGGCGGCGGGTGTCTGGTGCAGGGATCGGATGTTTCCCTGCACCAGGCTGTCGGCGGCGGGTAGCGGCGCGGCGGCGGCGCTTTTAACTTGGCGCTGTTCTGGCCGCCAATCAGAAGCGCCGCCCGCGGCTTTTCGAATCCGGCGCCGTCCGCGAGCCAATCACGGCTCGCGGGGCGCCGGCCAATCAAAAGCAGGCACGGTGAGCTAATCGGCGCTCGCCGCGTCACAGGCCCCGCCCCTGGCGTCTGACGTCAGACGCCGGGCGGGAGCCGAAGAGGAGCAGAAGCTCGCGGAAGAAGAAGCGGCCGGGACCCAGAGGAGGAAGTCGGCGCGGGAGAGAAGACGACGGCCGCGGAAAGAAGAGCTCCGGTGGCCGCGGAAGAGGCCGGAAGACTCCAGGCCCGGGAAAGAAGATGTCCAGCGGTGGCTGGACGCGGCGAGGCGACGGCGGCGCCGCTGGCCAAGACGGGCCAGCGACCGAAGATTGAAAAAGAGCGCCGGAGAGGTCACCAGGGGTGGAAAGTAAGAGAGCTGACGAAGCTCCCCCCTGGTGCCTCTCCCAGCGGGTCAGGTAGGCCCTTCTCAGGTGCCCCTGTACCCGCTCCTCCCTAGACCACCGGGTGTTCGGGCATTAGGCCCGTGGGCACAGTCAGGCCCTTCCGGCCTGTGGGCACGTAGTCGGGCCCTCCCGGCCCCTGGGCACATTGTCGGGCTCGTGGCCCTGTTAGCCGGGCGCTAGGCCCGCGGCCACATTTAGTCGCCCGTGGCGCAAGATAGGCGGGCATTAGGCCCGAGCGGCAATCCAGGCAATATGCCTGTGGGGACATTAGAGGGCATTAGGCCCTAGTGTATTTTGGCCAATTAGGGTAACATAAGGTGACCCTGGGCACCAGGCCCAGGTCACCAAACGAGGGACGAGTTAGGCGGGCACTGGGCCCGTGGGTAAAGTCGGGCCTCGGGTCCGTGCGCAAATAGGGGGTGCTAGGCCCAATAAATAAGTGGTTCCCCCAAAGTGAATAGAGGTGGCACTGGGCACTAGGCCCAATTCACCCCAAGGTGTTTAGGCAGGCAGGCCCGCTCGGCCTGAGCCCTGGAAAGAGAGTACGGGAGGTGGGTGAGCTGTGCGGCCCCAACTACCGGGTGTTCTGAGTCGGGTACATAAAGGGATAGCACCGTGGTAGTTGCGTGCACTGTGTATCGTGATGTATGTTGTTACCGTGCGGGGCAAAGTATGAGCTTGTTAAGTGTGTTTAGTTTTGTTGCACCACACCCACAGAGCTAGTTTGAGGGCTCTGCCGTTGTAGTTAGTATAGGGGTGTGACACTAGGTTAGAGTTAGGCCCTGCACGGCTGTTTGCTTTCCTCTTTACAGGGACCTGTAAGAGAAGAAGACGTTCGCAGTGCGGAACTGACGGTGAGTGGCATCTGTGTGCGTTTGTCCCTTGTCTGTCCCCGAGCGCCGGAATAGGGATTGCTCACGGACGTGAGAATCCCCTTCATCACACTACGTGCAAGAGCGCGAGTGTGTGAAATCTGGGTGACTGAGGCTTTGTGCCAGTGATGACCTTTAACCCAACCGGTGAAGGTCGCCGTCACCCCTGGGGTATCCCCTTTTACGGTGGAAGAAGGGTTGATACCCCCCCTTAAGGTAAACTATTTTCTCCTCAGCTCGGTCGTCGGTCAGCTCCGAGAGGGAATCGCCGTGTCCGGATCCGACTGAAGATTGCCAGGTCCGTTGAAGGTTCCGGTACCTGAAGGTGAGAGAGAGCGGAGCCTGGTGAGTACCGCAGCAGACACCACCACACGCACCGCCGTACCTCTTACACTCCCATGGGATTCCGGTGTCGGTACTTTATATCAACTGCCGGGATCCCGTTCATCGGGAAACTAACTTTTTCCCCAATACGTCCATATGCTGAATAGTAGTGCAGAGGTCTGGTACAGGTAAGTAGGTTTTTAGAAACATATCTTTGAATAACTGTTGCTATTGACAAAACAGTTACTCTGCTGACAATTTATTACACATCTCTCCATAAAGTATATTTAACTTTGGTTTATATAACCATTACGCGTAATGTAAACCATAGTACATCATTCCTTTAAACAGTGTAATTGCCATTGCTCTCGGGTCATATCTTTTTTTAATGTTCTTTCCTTTAAGATGCTTTCTATGACTTACCAATAAATACTATGTGCCTATAAAATACTTATATTTAAAGAGTTCTGTGTTCTGCAGGATTTTCCGCAGCGATGTGAGGCTGCTATGGAAATGTGATCCCTCAGTGTATAGACAGTAACAGCGACTAACTAGGATCATTTTATATTTTCTGTAGGCAGAAGTATAAAGACTGTGGCATTCTGATAAGATACCCAACTGTGCACATTTGTAGAGCGTAAAAGGCCAAACATTTTTCTTTTCCCAAATGTGTATTCTTTTAGATAATGTATACTTTTTATAGGGCTACGGGTGTGTATTTCAGGTTCAGACATTTAGATTCTAGAGCACTTTACTTGCATTGCTTTAAAGATATCTCAGTTATTAAACTGCTAGTATCAGGGGCGTTTTAAGAGAGGAGGAGGCATTTTAAGAGAGGAGGAGGCCCGTGTGCAGCCTTCTGCTTCAGGGGCCCCCTCCTCTCTGACTGATGCACAGCATTTAATACTTACCTCTCCGGAGTCCCCCGGCAGTGCCATCCTTCAATGCGGCAGCGGCAATAGAGTCTGAGAACAGACTCTATTGCGCATGCGCAAACCTCCGGGAACACGGCGCGGTGGCCATTTTCCCAAAGATTTTGCTAGTGCGCATGCGCGAAACTCCGGAAAAATGGGCGCCGTGCCATCTTTCCGGAGTTTTCAGCAGGCACAATTGAGTTTGTTCCCCCTAGTGTTCAAACTCTACTGCGCTGCCGAAAAGGGATGGCTTCGACAGGGGACTTCAGAGAGGTAAGTATTAAGCAAATGGGTGCAGTGTGTGCGGGGTGGGCCCCCCTGAACCTGGGGGCCCGTGTGCCTCGCACACACTGCACCCATTATAGAAACGACAATGGCTACTATGGTGGTGTCATAGGGCCTGAAGGTTTAAGTACATCTCCGATATATTCAGATCTAAGCATGCACAGGATTTGCAACGTACATGCGCAGATGTCAATCATGCAATGCTTTGGCCATTTTGGGGCGACAACGGCCAATGTTTCAGAAAACTAGGGCGTGCTGGGTCCGTTTACTGGGCATGCAGGGGCTAGTGGACTTCACTGGCCCCAGAAGCATTAAAAAATCATCCTTAGAGTTACTCAGGTAACCAATGTTGATGCAAAGAAGCCAGCATAAATTGGAATAAATGTATGTCAACTTCTCACAAGTGGATCGGCAGGTTTTGTGTACAATGTGGTCTATTGCTCTCCATCCAATAAGAATTGTAAAATACATTTGTGATTTGGCAAAAGCAATAGAGAGATTATGACATAACAAAATTGGGTATGGTTAACAAGAGTTAATAATGGTCAGATTCCTTTAATAGACAAGAAAGCAAGATGTGTAATTTGCGCATACACCTGTTAGCATGAATACACATACATAGTCACCCTTAACATAAGTTCCAGGTAATATAGTAGTCAGGGGTTAAAGTGAGTGGGAACGAGGTGTAATTGTAGGGGGAACTAGTTCCTCCACCCCCATCGCCCTGCACAGTAATTCCAACAGGAAAGCCTGCCCCATCACCTACATCAAGCGATGATGCAGGCAGCGCTAGTGTTATTGATGACCTACAGCCACCTCCCCTTTTCTCAGGTCCTGGTTGCTCCATGGTCCTCCTCCATTTACAGCACATCCCTCCTGGTTTTCACACACACTGGGGGATATTCAATTGTTTGAGAAGTCAGTTAGGTGTCTGTTTTTTCCTATCTAATAGACAGGGAAAAAAAGTCACCCAACCAACTTTTCAAACATTTGAATTTCCCCCAAAGTGTCTGTTGGACAGCATTAATCCCCTTCTCAGGTCTCAGTGGTTTCCTTTTCTGGCATGGTGTATGTGATGTCATGCTGTCACCGCTGCTGAATTAAAGAGGAGCCATGAAGAGGAGCAGGCTCTCTGCATCTTGCAGACAACATGAGAGGGGGCTGAAATGACAAGAGAGGTGGGGAAGCAGCTGGAGGGACACAGGCGGAGCTCCTCTGTGCCTTGCTTGCAGCCTCTCTGGAAGGAACAGGAAGGAAATACGACAGCAGGGGATCTTCCAGAGAGGCTGCAAGCCAGGCACAGAGGAGCTCCGCCCCCCGAGCAAAGATGAGGAGGAGGTTTACTCTGTACAGGAAATCTCATGCTGAGTGTGTGAGAGCCAGAGGCAGCCTGGGCTCCTGTTACTGGTGGTCCCCAGGACTGCCGTCTATTTCCTAGGGAAGCTCAAATCATTAACATTAATGAAGAGAATATTCAGTTCTGTGGCTGCACTAGACGAAGTTTATTCTTTATACACCTACCTGGTTGGAACAATTCTGAGAGACTCATCTGAGTCTGTGTCAAAAAAGAATGAAAGGATTGTTGCATGGTGATTATACAGCCAAAGATCCTTGCAAAAGGGAAGGTTTACTACTATATTACCTGGAACTTATGTTAAGGGTGACTATGTATGTATATTCATACAAACATGTGTATGCACAAATTACACATTTTGCTTTCTTGTCTATGTATTGTGTGGAAAACATTAGTGAACTTTTCCTTTAATGTGTATGCTGCTTCATTTACTGTTTTATCCTGCGCAGAAAACATAGGACCTTTTTTTTCTAGATTCCTTTAATAGATTATGTGAATTGTAAATCAACATGTAAATCACTAAAAAGGAAGATATATTTTAAAATATAACATTTGATAGATCTAACCCTTGGAGTATAAGTCAAATAACAATCCCCAAAACCAGTCTTAAAATGTTTTCCACTCTTATTTCCTTTATTCTTAATTTTTAGGGGTGGCGGGTGGGCTGTGGGAAGAACCCAAACAGATTAAGTCAGGGTCGCCAAGAGAAATGTTGGGCCTGTGTAGTGGTGTGTTCATGACGTTAGGAATTCCAAGCCCCTTCCCTGCAGTGCTAGACGGGGCACCAGGGTGGGGACGTTGCTGTGCCTCTTTGTCAGTTCCGGTCGCTGGTAATTTTTACTCTTCCCTCGATTGGAAACAAACCCATAACACCAGCACTGTAACATAGCAATGCTTACCACTCTGCCACATGCAGCAAAGTGAGATAAATTTTGATAGAACGGGTCATGTAATTTATATTAGTGGTCATTCCGAGTTGTTTGCTCGCTGCCAATTTTCGCAGTGCAGCGATTAAGGGAAAAAATGGCAAAATTGGGCATGCGCATGGTACGCAGCGCGCATGCGCTAAGCACTTTCACACAAAACTTTGTAGATTTACACAAGCTCGAGCGACGTTTTTTCATTGCTCGAGTGATCGTAGTGTGATTGACAGGAAGTGGGTGTTTCTGGGCGGAAACTGCCCGTTTTCAGGGAGTGTGCTAAAAAAACCAGGAGTGGCTGGAGAAATGGGGGAGTGGCTGGCCGAACGCAGGGCGTGTTTGTGACGTCAAACCAGGAACTAAACGGACTGAGGTGACCGCAGTCTAGGAGTAGGTCTGGAGCTACTCAGAAACTGCAGGGAATTATTTAGTAGCAGTTCTGCTAATCCTTCGTTCGCTATTCTGCTAAACTAAGATACACTCCCAGAGGGTGGCGGCCTAGCATTTGCAATGCTGCTAAAAGCAGCTAGCGAGCGAACAGCTCGGAATGAGGGCCCTTGTTTGTATTGTCTGCAAGCTAATCGAATCATCTGTTCTTTCTTAATTCAAATAGTGATGCTGATCTTTCTCAAATAGCCCTAAATTCAGTATGTTGAAAACATATTTTTTTCCTAGGAAAATTGAGTAACTTACATAATTCCCCCCACACACACACATATATATATATATATATATATATATATTAGAGATGAGCGGGTTCGGTTTCTCTGAAACCGAACATGCACGAACTTCATGTTTTTTTTACGGGTCCGAGCAGACTCGGATCCTCCCGCCTTGCTCGGTTAACCCGAGCGCGCCCGAACGTCATCATGACGCTGTCGGATTCTCGCGAGACTCGGATTCTATATAAGGAGCCGCGCGTCGCCGCCATTTTCACACGTGCATTGAGATTGATAGGGAGAGGACGTGGCTGGCGTCCTCTCCATTAGAAATTAGATTAGAAGAGAGAGAGAGATTGTGCAGAGTCAGACAGAGTTTACCACAGTGACCAGTGCAGTTGTTGTTAGTTAACTTTTATTTATTTTAATATAATATATCCGTTCTCTGCTATATCCGTTCTCTGCCTGAAAAAAAACGATACACAGCAGCAGCCAGTCACACAGTGTGACTCAGTCTGTGTGCACTCAGCTCAGCCCAGTGTGCTGCACATCAATGTATAAAAGGCAAAGCTTATAATAATTGTGGGGGAGACTGGGGAGCACTGCAGGTTGTTATAGCAGGAGCCCCCAGGAGTACATAATATTATATTAATTTAAAATTAAACAGTGCACACTTTTGCTGCAGGAGTGCCACTGCCAGTGTGACTAGTGGTGACCAGTGCCTGACCACCAGTATAGTAGTATATTGTTGTATGTATTGTATACTATCTCTTTATCAACCAGTCTATATTAGCAGCAGACACAGTACAGTGCGGTAGTTCACGGCTGTGGCTACCTCTGTGTCGGCAGTCGGAACTCGGCAGGCAGTCCGTCCATCCATAATTGTATTACAATATATACCACCTAACCGTGGTATTTTTTTTTCTTTCTTTATACCGTCGTCATAGTGTCATACTAGTTGTTACGAGTATACTACTATCTCTTTATCAACCAGTGTACAGTGCGGTAGTTCACGGCTGTGGCTACCTCTGTGTCGGCAGTCGGCAGGCAGTCCGTCCATCCATAATTGTATTATTATTATAATATATACCACCTAACCGTGGTTTTTTTTTCATTCTTTATACCGTCATAGTGTCATACTAGTTGTTACGAGTATACTACTATCTCTTTATCAACCAGTGTACAGTGCGGTAGTTCACGGCTGTGGCTACCTCTGTGTCGGCAGTCGGCAGGCAGTCCGTCCATCCATAATTGTATTATTATTATAATATATACCACCTAACCGTGTTTTTTTTTTCATTCTTTATACCGTCGTCATAGTGTCATACTAGTTGTTACGAGTATACTACTATCTCTTTATCAACCAGTGTACAGTGCGGTAGTTCACGGCTGTGGCTACCTCTGTGTCGGCAGTCGGCAGGCAGTCCGTCCATCCATAATTGTATTATTATTATAATATATACCACCTAACCGTGGTTTTTTTTTCATTCTTTATACCGTCGTCATAGTGTCATACTAGTTGTTACGAGTATACTACTATCTCTTTATCAACCAGTGTACAGTGCGGTAGTTCACGGCTGTGGCTACCTCTGTGTCGGCACTCGGCAGGCAGTCCGTCCATCCATAATTGTATTATTATTATAATATATACCACCTAACTGTGGTATTTTTTTTTCTTTCTTTATACCGTCGTCATAGTGTCATACTAGTTGTTACGAGTATACTACTATCTCTTTATCAACCAGTGTACAGTGCGGTAGTTCACGGCTGTGGCTACCTCTGTGTCGGCAGTCGGCAGGCAGTCCGTCCATCCATAATTGTATTATTATTATAATATATACCACCTAACTGTGGTATTTTTTTTTCTTTCTTTATACCGTCGTCATAGTGTCATACTAGTTGTTACGAGTATACTACTATCTCTTTATCAACCAGTGTACAGTGCGGTAGTTCACGGCTGTGGCTACCTCTGTGTCGGCAGTCGGCAGGCAGTCCGTCCATCCATAATTGTATTATTATTATAATATATACCACCTAACCGTGGGGTTTTTTTTCATTCTTTATACCGTCGTCATAGTGTCATACTAGTTGTTACGAGTATACTACTATCTCTTTATCAACCAGTGTACAGTGCGGTAGTTCACGGCTGTGGCTACCTCTGTGTCGGCAGTCGGCAGGCAGTCCGTCCATCCATAATTGTATTATTATTATAATATATACCACCTAACTGTGGTATTTTTTTTTCTTTCTTTATACCGTCGTCATAGTGTCATACTAGTTGTTACGAGTATACTACTATCTCTTTATCAACCAGTGTACAGTGCGGTAGTTCACGGCTGTGGCTACCTCTGTGTCGGCAGTCGGCAGGCAGTCCGTCCATCCATAATTGTATTATTATTATAATATATACCACCTAACCGTGGTATTTTTTTTTCTTTCTTTATACCGTCGTCATAGTGTCATACTAGTTGTTACGAGTATACTACTATCTCTTTATCAACCAGTGTACAGTGCGGTAGTTCACGGCTGTGGCTACCTCTGTGTCGGCACTCGGCAGGCAGTCCGTCCATCCATAATTGTATTATTATTATAATATATACCACCTAACCGTGGTTTTTTTTTCATTCTTTATACCGTCGTCATAGTGTCATACTAGTTGTTACGAGTATACTACTATCTCTTTATCAACCAGTGTACAGTGCGGTAGTTCACGGCTGTGGCTACCTCTGTGTCGGCAGTCGGCAGGCAGTCCGTCCATCCATAATTGTATTATTATTATAATATATACCACCTAACTGTGGTATTTTTTTTTCTTTCTTTATACCGTCGTCATAGTGTCATACTAGTTGTTACGAGTATACTACTATCTCTTTATCAACCAGTGTACAGTGCGGTAGTTCACGGCTGTGGCTACCTCTGTGTCGGCAGTCGGCAGGCAGTCCGTCCATCCATAATTGTATTATTATTATAATATATACCACCTAACCGTGGTTTTTTTATACCACCTAACCGTGGCAGTCCGTCCATAATTGTATACTAGTATCCAATCCATCCATCTCCATTGTTTACCTGAGGTGCCTTTTAGTTCTGCCTATAAAATATGGAGAACAAAAAAGTTGAGGTTCCAAAATTAGGGAAAGATCAAGATCCACTTCCACCTCGTGCTGAAGCTGCTGCCACTAGTCATGGCCGAGACGATGAAATGCCAGCAACGTCGTCTGCCAAGGCCGATGCCCAATGTCATAGTACAGAGCATGTCAAATCCAAAACACCAAATATCAGAAAAAAAAGGACTCCAAAACCTAAAATAAAATTGTCGGAGGAGAAGCGTAAACTTGCCAATATGCCATTTACCACACGGAGTGGCAAGGAACGGCTGAGGCCCTGGCCTATGTTCATGGCTAGTGGTTCAGCTTCACATGAGGATGGAAGCACTCAGCCTCTCGCTAGAAAACTGAAAAGACTCAAGCTGGCAAAAGCACCGCAAAGAACTGTGCGTTCTTTGAAATCCCAAATCCACAAGGAGAGTCCAATTGTGTCGTTTGCGATGCCTGACCTTCCCAACACTGGACGTGAAGAGCATGCGCCTTCCACTATTTGCACGCCCCCTGCAAGTGCTGGAAGGAGCACCCGCAGTCCAGTTCCTGATAGTCAGATTGAAGATGTCAGTGTTGAAGTACACCAGGATGAGGAGGATATAGGTGTTGCTGGCGCTGGGGAGGAAATTGACCAGGAGGATTCTGATGGTGAGGTGGTTTGTTTAAGTCAGGCACCCGGGGAGACACCTGTTGTCCGTGGGAGGAATATGGCCGTTGACATGCCAGGTGAAAATACCAAAAAAATCAGCTCTTCGGTGTGGAGGTATTTCACCAGAAATGCGGACAACAGGTGTCAAGCCGTGTGTTCCCTTTGTCAAGCTGTAATAAGTAGGGGTAAGGACGTTAACCACCTCGGAACATCCTCCCTTATACGTCACCTGCAGCGCATTCATAATAAGTCAGTGACAAGTTCAAAAACTTTGGGTGACAGCGGAAGCAGTCCACTGACCAGTAAATCCCTTCCTCTTGTAACCAAGCTCACGCAAACCACCCCACCAACTCCCTCAGTGTCAATTTCCTCCTTCCCCAGGAATGCCAATAGTCCTGCAGGCCATGTCACTGGCAAGTCTGACGAGTCCTCTCCTGCCTGTGATTCCTCCGATGCATCCTTGCGTGTAACGCCTACTGCTGCTGGCGCTGCTGTTGTTGCCGCTGGGAGTCGATGGTCATCCCAGAGGGGAAGTCGTAAGCCCACTTGTACTACTTCCAGTAAGCAATTGACTGTTCAACAGTCCTTTGCGAGGAAGATGAAATATCACAGCAGTCATCCTACTGCAAAGCGGATAACTGAGTCCTTGACAACTATGTTGGTGTTAGACGTGCGTCCGGTATCCGCCGTTAGTTCACAGGGAACTAGACAATTTATTGAGGCAGTGTGCCCCCGTTACCAAATACCATCTAGGTTCCACTTCTCTAGGCAGGCGATACCGAGAATGTACACGGACGTCAGAAAAAGACTCACCAGTGTCCTAAAAAATGCAGTTGTACCCAATGTCCACTTAACCACGGACATGTGGACAAGTGGAGCAGGGCAGGGTCAGGACTATATGACTGTGACAGCCCACTGGGTAGATGTATGGACTCCCGCCGCAAGAACAGCAGCGGCGGCACCAGTAGCAGCATCTCGCAAACGCCAACTCTTTCCTAGGCAGGCTACGCTTTGTATCACCGCTTTCCAGAATACGCACACAGCTGAAAACCTCTTACGGCAACTGAGGAAGATCATCGCGGAATGGCTTACCCCAATTGGACTCTCCTGTGGATTTGTGGCATCGGACAACGCCAGCAATATTGTGTGTGCATTAAATATGGGCAAATTCCAGCACGTCCCATGTTTTGCACATACCTTGAATTTGGTGGTGCAGAATTTTTTAAAAAACGACAGGGGCGTGCAAGAGATGCTGTCGGTGGCCAGAAAAATTGCGGGACACTTTCGGCGTACAGGCACCACGTACAGAAGACTGGAGCACCACCAAAAACTACTGAACCTGCCCTGCCATCATCTGAAGCAAGAAGTGGTAACGAGGTGGAATTCAACCCTCTATATGCTTCAGAGGTTGGAGGAGCAGCAAAAGGCCATTCAAGCCTATACAATTGAGCACGATATAGGAGATGGAATGCACCTGTCTCAAGTGCAGTGGAGAATGATTTCAACGTTGTGCAAGGTTCTGATGCCCTTTGAACTTGCCACACGTGAAGTCAGTTCAGACACTGCCAGCCTGAGTCAGGTCATTCCCCTCATCAGGCTTTTGCAGAAGAAGCTGGAGGCATTGAAGAAGGAGCTAACACGGAGCGATTCCGCTAGGCATGTGGGACTTGTGGATGCAGCCCTTAATTCGCTTAACAAGGATTCACGGGTGGTCAATCTGTTGAAATCAGAGCACTACATTTTGGCCACCGTGCTCGATCCTAGATTTAAAGCCTACCTTGGATCTCTCTTTCCGGCAGACACAGGTCTGCTGGGGTTGAAAGACCTGCTGGTGACAAAATTGTCAAGTCAAGCGGAACGCGACCTGTCAACATCTCCTCCTTCACATTCTCCCGCAACTGGGGGTGCGAGGAAAAGGCTCAGAATTCCGAGCCCACCCGCTGGCGGTGATGCAGGGCAGTCTGGAGCGACTGCTGATGCTGACATCTGGTCCGGACTGAAGGACCTGACAACGATTACGGACATGTCGTCTACTGTCACTGCATATGATTCTCTCAACATTGATAGAATGGTGGAGGATTATATGAGTGACCGCATCCAAGTAGGCACGTCACACAGTCCGTACTTATACTGGCAGGAAAAAGAGGCAATTTGGAGGCCCTTGCACAAACTGGCTTTATTCTACCTAAGTTGCCCTCCCACAAGTGTGTACTCCGAAAGAGTGTTTAGTGCCGCCGCTCACCTTGTCAGCAATCGGCGTACGAGGTTACATCCAGAAAATGTGGAGAAGATGATGTTCATTAAAATGAATTATAATCAATTCCTCCGCGGAGACATTGACCAGCAGCAATTGCCTCCACAAAGTACACAGGGAGCTGAGATGGTGGATTCCAGTGGGGACGAATTGATAATCTGTGAGGAGGGGGATGTACACGGTGATATATTGGAGGGTGAAGATGAGGTGGACATCTTGCCTCTGTAGAGCCAGTTTGTGCAAGGAGAGATTAATTGCTTCTTTTTTGGGGGGGGTCCAAACCAACCCGTCATATCAGTCACAGTCGTGTGGCAGACCCTGTCACTGAAATGATGGGTTGGTTAAAGTGTGCATGTCCTGTTTTGTTTATACAACATAAGGGTGGGTGGGAGGGCCCAAGGATAATTCCATCTTGCACCTCTTTTTTCTTTTCTTTTTCTTTGCATCATGTGCTGATTGGGGAGGTTTTTTTGGAAGGGACATCCTGCGTGACACTGCAGTGCCACTCCTAGATGGGCCCGGTGTTTGTGTCGGCCACTAGGGTCGCTTATCTTTCTCACACAGTCAGCTACCTCATTGCGCCTCTTTTTTTCTTTGCGTCATGTGCTGTTTGGGGAGGGTTTTTTGGAAGGGACATCCTGCGTGACACTGCAGTGCCACTCCTAGATGGGCCCGGTGTTTGTGTCGGCCACTAGGGTCGCTTATCTTACTCACACAGCGACCTCGGTGCAAATTTTAGGACTAAAAATAATATTGTGAGGTGTGATGTGTTCAGAATAGGCTGAAAATGAGTGTAAATTATGTTTTTTGAGGTTAATAATACTTTGGGATCAAAATTACCCCCAAATTCTATGATTTAAGCTGTTTTTTAGGGTTTTTTGAAAAAAACACCCGAATCCAAAACACACCCGAATCCGACAAAAAAAATTCGGTGAGGTTTTGCCAAAACGCGGTCGAACCCAAAACACGGCCGCGGAACCGAACCCAAAACCAAAACACAAAACCCGAAAAATTTCAGGCGCTCATCTCTAATATATATATATATATATATATATTAGTGATGTGCACCGGAAATTTTTTCGGGTTTTGTGTTTTGGTTTTGGACTCGGTTCCGCGGCCGTGTTTTGGATTCGGACGCGTTTTGTCAAAACCTCTCTGAAAATTTTTTGTCGGATTCGGGTGTGTTTTGGATTCGGGTGTTTTTTTTTACAAAAAACCCTCAAAAACAGCTTAAATCATAGAATTTGGGGGTCATTTTGATCCCATAGTATTATTAACCTCAATAACCATAATTTCCACTCATTGCCAGTCTATTCTGAACACCTCACACCTCACAATATTATTTTTAGTCCTAAAATTTGCACCGAGGTCGCTGGATGGCTAAGCTAAGCGATCCAAGTTGCCGACACAAACACCTGGCCCATCTAGGAGTGGCACTGCAGTGTCAGACAGGATGGCAGATTTAAAAAATAGTCCCCAAACAGCACATGATACAAAGAAAAAAAGAGGTGCAATGAGATAGCTGTGTGACTAAGCTAAGCGACCAAAGTGGCCGACACAAACACCTGGCCCATCTAGGAGTGGCACTGCAGTGTCAGACAGGATGGCAGATTTAAAAAATAGTCCCCAAACAGCACAAACAGGATTATCACACCGCTATTTTTCTTATTCACCAGTTATGTGATATGGTATACATAGTATTTGTGTATTTGCCCTTTGTAGTATAGGTGTGAATAAGTGTGATGACGAGTACCCCTCAGGGGCTGTGTATCAATCTCTCTTTTCCATTACTCGTTATCTCCATTTTCCGTCAATAGATTAATTACTGAATATAACCTGATATTCTCAGTTACCTGGTTTTATGTATACTAATCACTGTCAATTTCTGACAGCATTTTGTCTTGACATCAAGCTTTCTTTCTTCTTTCTATACCTTTATTCCTCTCCATATATCTGCGGACTCTCATCCATGATCCACAGGTTACCCTGTGCCTAACATGGACAGCAGATCCGCCCTTATTTGCTCTCTCTCTCTCCCGAATCTTCCCTAGGTGCACTCTCATTGGTGAGTCGGCTATAGAAGGCCCAAGGAATTACTACCATACCCCACCGACAGAGCCCGATCTCGTCCGATCTTGGAAGCAAAACGGTGGTGGGCTGGGTCAGTATCTGTGAGGGTGACCCCCAGAGAATACCCGGTGTTGTAATTCGTGACCTTCTCGACTCGAAACCAACAGCAGGATCACTACATTTTCTTCAATCATCTCTTTCTGCTCATCTATCTGACCTGTGTCACTTAAACTTTGACTCTCTCCAAGTACCGTCTTCCTTGACATTTCACAGATCTGACATTTGCCAATGCGAATAAGGATCTATACTCCTGATAATACTTCGGATCAATGACCCTTGGAGGTCCTATTAATACAAGCTGAGCTTGTGCTGGTGGGATAGGATCAGGGTGTAGAGCCTGAGTGTCTACATCCCTCCTGAAGTCTAATAACATAGACTAACCAGAACATTTCCAATTTTTTGTGAGATAAAAATTCCCAATAGACCAATCAAATAGAGGTGACACCTCTCATAGATATTGGTGGTCTACATGGGTAACAATATAGTTTGTTTAATTAATTGTAGTGGATTATAAAAGTGTGGATCTTTTTCTAGCAATTATGAGATAATAAAAGTTATGTTTTAATATTTTCATACTAACAATTTAAAAACAAGAGTGCACCCACACAAGAGTCTTCTGTAATTCCTTTTCTTCCTAGTTCGCCCCTGACTCTGGGTGCACCACCAGACTTATTCATCAAAAAACGAATTATTCGTACACAATATACGTCATTCTGGTACTCCACTATTGTTATTATTTTTCTTGAAAGCTCAGAACCGGTGCGGAATCTTATCTATTTTATGAAGAGTTAATAATGGTCAGATTCCTTTAATAGACAAGAAAGCAAGATGTGTAATTTGCGCATACACCTGTTAGCATGAATACACATACATAGTCACCCTTAACATAAGTTCCAGGTAATATAGTAGTCAGGGGTTAAAGTGAGTGGGAACGAGGTGTAATTGTAGGGGGAACTAGTTCCTCCACCCCCATCGCCCTGCACAGTAATTCCAACAGGAAAGCCTGCCCCATCACCTACATCAAGCGATGATGCAGGCAGCGCTAGTGTTATTGATGACCTACAGCCACCTCCCCTTTTCTCAGGTCCTGGTTGCTCCATGGTCCTCCTCCATTTACAGCACATCCCTCCTGGTTTTCACACACACTGGGGGATATTCAATTGTTTGAGAAGTCAGTTAGGTGTCTGTTTTTTCCTATCTAATAGACAGGAAAAAAAAGTCACCCAACCAACTTTTCAAACATTTGAATTTCCCCCAAAGTGTCTGTTGGACAGCATTAATCCCCTTCTCAGGTCTCAGTGGTTTCCTTTTCTGGCATGGTGTATGTGATGTCATGCTGTCACCGCTGCTGAATTAAAGAGGAGCCATGAAGAGGAGCAGGCTCTCTGCATCTTGCAGACAACATGAGAGGGGGCTGAAATGACAAGAGAGGTGGGGAAGCAGCTGGAGGGACACAGGCGGAGCTCCTCTGTGCCTTGCTTGCAGCCTCTCTGGAAGGAACAGGAAGGAAATACGACAGCAGGGGATCTTCCAGAGAGGCTGCAAGCCAGGCACAGAGGAGCTCCGCCCCCCGAGCAAAGATGAGGAGGAGGTTTACTCTGTACAGGAAATCTCATGCTGAGTGTGTGAGAGCCAGAGGCAGCCTGGGCTCCTGTTACTGGTGGTCCCCAGGACTGCCGTCTATTTCCTAGGGAAGCTCAAATCATTAACATTAATGAAGAGAATATTCAGTTCTGTGGCTGCACTAGACGAAGTTTATTCTTTATACACCTACCTGGTTGGAACAATTCTGAGAGACTCATCTGAGTCTGTGTCAAAAAAGAATGAAAGGATTGTTGCATGGTGATTATACAGCCAAAGATCCTTCCAAAAGGGAAGGTTTACTACTATATTACCTGGAACTTATGTTAAGGGTGACTATGTATGTATATTCATACAAACATGTGTATGCACAAATTACACATTTTGCTTTCTTGTCTATGTATTGTGTGGAAAACATTAGTGAACTTTTTCTTTAATGTGTATGCTGCTTCATTTACTGTTTTATCCTGCGCAGAAAACATAGGACCTTTTCTTTCTAGATTCCTTTAATAGATTAGGTGAATTGTAAATCAACATGTAAATCACTAAAAAGGAAGATATATTTTAAAATATAACATTTGATAGATCTAACCCTTGGAGTATAAGTCAAATTCCAATCCCCAAAACCAGTCTTAAAATGTTTTCCTCTCTTATTTCCTTTATTCTTAATTTTTAGGGGTGGCGGGTGGGCTGTGGGAAGAACCCAAACAGATTAAGTCAGGGTCGCCAAGAGAAATGTTGGGCCTGTGTAGTGGTGTGTTCATGACGTTAGGAATTCCAAGCCCCTTCCCTGCAGTGCTAGACGGGGCACCAGGGTGGGGACGTTGCTGTGCCTCTTTGTCAGTTCCGGTCGCTGGTAATTTTTACTCTTCCCTCGATTGGAAACAAACCCATAACACCAGCACTGTAACATAGCAATGCTTACCACTCTGCCACATGCAGCAAAGTGAGATAAATTTTGATAGAACGGGTCATGTAATTTATATTAGTGGTCATTCCGAGTTGTTTGCTCGCTGCCAATTTTCGCAGTGCAGCGATTAAGGGAAAAAATGGCAAAATTGGGCATGCGCATGGTACGCAGCGCGCATGCGCTAAGCACTTTCACACAAAACTTTGTAGATTTACACAAGCTCGAGCGACGTTTTTTCATTGCTCGAGTGATCGTAGTGTGATTGACAGGAAGTGGCTGTTTCTGGGCGGAAACTGCCCGTTTTCAGGGAGTGTGCTAAAAAAACCAGGAGTGGCTGGAGAAATGGGGGAGTGGCTGGTCGAACGCAGGGCGTGTTTGTGACGTCAAACCAGGAACTAAACGGACTGAGGTGACCGCAGTCTAGGAGTAGGTCTGGAGCTACTCAGAAACTGCAGGGAATTATTTAGTAGCAGTTCTGCTAATCCTTCGTTCGCTATTCTGCTAAACTAAGATACACTCCCAGAGGGTGGCGGCCTAGCATTTGCAATGCTGCTAAAAGCAGCTAGCGAGCGAACAGCTCGGAATGAGGGCCCTTGTTTGTATTGTCTGCAAGCTAATCGAATCATCTGTTCTTTCTTAATTCAAATAGTGATGCTGATCTTTCTCAAATAGCCCTAAATTCAGTATGTTGAAAACATATTTTTTTCCTAGGAAAATTGAGTAACTTACATAATTCCCCCCACACACACATGTATATATATATATATATATATATATATATATATATATATATTAGTGATGTGCACCGGAAATTTTTTCGGGTTTTGTGTTTTGGTTTTGGACTCGGTTCCGCGGCCGTGTTTTGGATTCGGACGCGTTTTGTCAAAACCTCTCTGAAAATTTTTTGTCGGATTCGGGTGTGTTTTGGATTCGGGTGTTTTTTTTTACAAAAAACCCTCAAAAACAGCTTAAATCATAGAATTTGGGGGTCATTTTGATCCCATAGTATTATTAACCTCAATAACCATAATTTCCACTCATTGCCAGTCTATTCTGAACACCTCACACCTCACAATATTATTTTTAGTCCTAAAATTTGCACCGAGGTCGCTGGATGGCTAAGCTAAGCGATCTAAGTTGCCGACACAAACACCTGGCCCATCTAGGAGTAGCACTGCAGTGTCAGACAGGATGGCAGATTTAAAAAATAGTCCCCAAACAGCACATGATACAAAGAAAAAAAGAGGTGCAATGAGATAGCTGTGTGACTAAGCTAAGCGACCAAAGTGGCCGACACAAACACCTGGCCCATCTAGGAGTTGCACTGCAGTGTCAGACAGGATGGCAGATTTAACAAATAATCCCCAAACAGCACATGATGCAAAGAAAAAAAGAGGTGCACCAAGGTCGCTGGATGGCTAAGCTAAGCAACCCAAGTGGCCGACACAAACACCTGGCCCATCTAGGAGTGGCACTGCAGTGTCAGACAGGATGGCAGATTTAAAAAATAGTCCCCAAACAGCACATGATGCAAAGAAAAAAAGAGGGTCACCAAGGTCACTAGATGGCTAAGCTAATCGACCCAAGTGGCCGACACAAACACCTGGCCCATCTAGGAGTGGCACTGCAGTGTCAGACAGGATGGCAGATTTAAAAAATAGTCCCCAAACAGCACATGATGCAAAGAAAAAAGAGGTGCAATGATGTAGCTGTGTGACTAAGCTAAGCAACCCAAGTGGCCGACACAAACACCTGGCCCATCTAGGAGTTGCACTGCAGTATCAGACAGAATGGCAGATTTAAAAAATAGTCCCCAAACAGCACGTGATGCAAAGAAAAAAAAGAGGTGCAATGAGGTAGCTGTGTGACTAAGCTAAGTGACCCAAGTGGCTGACTCAAATACCTTGCCCATCTAGGAGTGGCACTGCAGTGTCAGACAGGATGGCAGATTTAAAAAATAGTCCCAAAACAGCACATGATGCAAAGAAAAAAAGAGGCGCAATGAGGTAGCTGTGTGACTAAGCTAAGCGACCCAAGTGGCCGACACAAACACCTGGCCCATCTAGGAGTGGCACTGCAGTATCAGACAGGATGGCAGATTTAAAAAATAGTCCCCAAACAGCACATGATGCAAAGAAAAAAAGAGGTGCACCAAGGTCGCTGGATGGCTAAGCTAAGCAACCCAAGTGGCCGACACAAACACCTGGCCCATCTAGGAGTGGCACTGCAGTGTCAGACAGGATGGCAGATTTAAAAAATAGTCCCCAAACAGCACATGATGCAAAGAAAAAAAGAGGTGCAATGAGGTAGCTGTGTGACTAAGCTAAGTGACCCAAGTGGCTGACACAAATACCTTGCCCATCTAGGAGTGGCACTGCAGTGTCAGACAGGATGGCAGATTTAAAAAATAGTCCCAAAACAGCACATGATGCAAAGAAAAAAAGAGGTGCAATGAGGTAGCTGTGTGACAAAGCTAAGCGACCCAAGTGGCCGACACAAACACCTGGCCCATCTAGGAGTGGCACTGCAGTATCAGACAGGATGGCAGATTTAAAAAATAGTCCCCAAACAGCACATGATGCAAAGAAAAAAAGAGGTGCACCAAGGTCGCTGGATGGCTAAGCTAAGCAACCCAAGTGGCCGACACAAACACCTGGCCCATCTAGGAGTGGCACTGCAGTGTCAGACAGGATGGCAGATTTAAAAAATAGTCCCCAAACAGCACATGATGCAAAGAAAAAAAGAGGTGCACCAAGGTCACTGGATGGCTAAGCTAAGCAACCCAAGTGGCCGACACAAACACCTGGCCCATCTAGGAGTGGCACTGCAGTGTCAGACAGGATGGCAGATTTAAAAAATAGTCCCCAAACAGCACATGATGCAAAGAAAAAAGAGGTGCAATGATGTAGCTGTGTGACTAAGCTAAGCGACCCAAGTGGCCGACACAAACACCTGGCCCATCTAGGAGTGGCACTGCAGTATCAGACAGGATGGCAGATTTAAAAAATAGTCCCCAAACAGCACATGATGTAAAGAAAAAAAAAGGTGCACCGAGGTCGCTGGATGGCTAAGCTAAGCGACCCAAGTGGCCGACACAAACACCTGGCCCATCTAGGAGTGGCACTGCAGTTTTCTAGCGAGAGGATGAGTGCTTCCATCCTCATGTGAATCTGAACCACTAGCCATGAACATAGGCCAGGGCATCAGCCGTTCCTTGCCAGTCCGTGTCGTAAATGGCATATTGGCAAGTTTACGCTTCTCATCAGACGCTTTTAATTTTGATTTTTGGGTCATTTTACTGAACTTTTGTAGTATACTTGATGACACAGAGGTAGAGCAGTGGACTACTGTACCGTACTGCTATATATATACTGGTAGTCAGCAAAATTCTGCACTGTCCTCCTACTATATACTGCGCACAACTAAAATGCAGCACAGGTATGTATGCATAGTATACTTGACGACACAGAGGTAGAGCAGTGGACTGCTGTACCGTACTGCTATATATATACTGGTGATCAGCAAAATTCTGCACTGTCCTCCTACTATATACTGTGCACAACTAAAATGCAGCACAGGTATGGATGCATAGTATAGTTGACGACACAGAGGTAGAGCAGTGGACTACTGTACCGTACTGCTATATATATTCTGGTGGTCAGCAAAATTCTGCACTATCCTCCTACTATATACTGCGCACAACTAAAATGCAGCACAGGTATGGATGCATAGTATACTTGATGACACAGAGGTAGAGCAGTGGACTACTGTACCGTACTGCTATATATATACTGGTGGTCAGCAAAATTCTGCACTGTCCTCCTACTATATACTGAGCACAACTAAAATGCAGCACAGGTATGGATGCATAGTATACTTGATGACACAGAGGTAGAGCAGTGGACTACTGTACCGTACTGCTATATATATACTGGTGGTCACAGCAAAATTCTGCACTGTCCTCCTACTATATACTGCAATGCAGCACAGATATGGAGCATTTTTCAAGCAGAGAACGTAGATATTTTCAGCACACTGAGCACAGATATTTGCAGCACAGTGAACACAGAAACTGAGAGAACGCAGCCACGTCCTCTCGCTATCATCTCCAAAGCACGAGTGAAAATGGGGGCGATGCGCGGCTCCTTATATAGAATACGAATCTCGCAAGAATCCGACAGCGGGATGATGACGTTCGGATGCGCTCGGGTTAACCGAGCAAGGCGGGAAGATCCGAGGCTGCCTCGGAACCGTGTAAAATTGGTGAAGTTCGGGGGGGTTCGGATCCCGAGGAACCGAACCCGCTCATCACTAATATATATATATTTATATATATATATATATATATATATATATGAAAAAGCAGGTGTGCTCTCTCTACAATGGCGCTGGTCTCTCTTACGGTCACCTATGTATGTGGATAATACCCAGGTGTGAAAGTGTATGTTGAAACACACTGGTATGGTAAATAAAATGGAATTTAATACAATACTAACATGCAATGTCTAAAAACAAGCAATACATAAAAAAAAACAAGTGGACTGGGAACAGGCCATGGGGGGAATGTGATCCTACCGATGCAGGTGGAGGAGCCGCAGGTGTCAAATAAAGGCAGGGTACCCCGGGAAATACCCTGCTTGTGGCTCCTCTGATCGAATTCCCTTCCAGGCAATCAGGAAAACAGTCTGCCAAACGTCCAGGGGGTGGGCAGCGCCACAAGGTATCTCCAACGCGTTTTGGGACAGCCTGGTCCCTTCTTCAAGGCAAGAAGAAGGGACCAGGCTGTCCCGAAACGTGTTGGAGATACCTTGTGGCGCTGCCCACCCCCTGGACGTTTGGCAGACTGTTTTCCTGATTGCCTGGAAGGGAATTCGATCAGAGGAGCCACCAGCAGGGTATTTCCCGGGGTACCCTGCCTTTATTTGACACCTGTGGCTCCTCCACCTGCATCGGTAGGATCACATTCCCCCCATGGCCTGTTCCCAGTCCACTTGTTTTTTTTATGTATTGCTTGTTTTTAGACATTGCATGTTAGTATTGTATTAAATTCCATTTTATTTACCATACCAGTGTGTTTCAACATACACTTTCACACCTGGGTATTATCCACATACATAGGTGACCGTAAGAGAGACCAGCGCCATTGTAGAGAGAGCACACCCCCTTTGTCATTTTGCACTTTTGTACTGAGCCCTTAGGGAGCTCTGGCACTCTCCACACGGCCAGCTGTCTCAGTCCTATACAGCGCAGACTTGCTACCCCCGCCCTCCAGTTTGCACATATATATATATATATATATATATATAAAACACAATTTGGTCTTACAATATAGGTCAAATTATCATTTTAATGATGGCCACAACGGAATATACACTCCTTCTAATCCTATAGGATGGAAGTAAACATTGAATCGCATCCATCAATATAACAGATGCATCTAAACAGACACCAACACAGAGCACTGGAAATGTGTTTATCTGGGACACATTTGTAAACCTGTACATTCTGTTTCATTGTATTCAGCAGGAGATTATCACATTCCTGAATACAGAGTGGGTGTACAGCAGGTCCATACGTTCTACAGCAGCTGCAATGCCAAGTTTCACTGTAGACGTTGTTAAATGATATAGCAGAATAATTACTCCCTGATACGTGTGCGTTACTAAGCGTGATTTACCACAAAGTCCACAAATGTCCAATTAATGCTTATTACATCACATGCCTATTTTTGCGGAGTTCCATACATTTTTACAGGTGAGTGCTTTAACTTTCTGTCAGAGTTGAGGGCACCTGCAAAAGATTACACAGTGTCATACCTCTCAACAGCTTCTTATATGGGATTGGCATCTCTGTAATAATCATGAAAATAACATTGATCTTCAGGATCAATTTTGGCGCAGGCGCAGTTGGGGAGCCAGAAAAAGACGGCGCATGTGCAGTTGGGGAGTTAGGAAAAGGCTGCGTATGCGCAGTTGGGGAGGACTCTGAGAAAGGCTGCGCATGCACAGTTGGGGAGTCAGGAAAAGGCTGTGCAAGTGCAGTTGATGGGGCTGGAAAAGACAGCACATGCACAGTTAGGAAATCAGGAAAAGGCTGCACATGCGCAGTTGGGAGTCAGGGAAAGGCTGTGCAAGTGCAGTTGATGAGGCTGGAAAAGACAGCACATGTGCAGTTAGGGAATCAGTAAAAGGCTGTGCATGCACAGTTGGGAGTCAGGATAAGGCTGCATGCGCAGTTGCGGAATCAGGAATAGGCTGTGCATGCGCAGTTGCGGAATCAGGAATAGGCTGTGCATGCGCAGTTGCGGAATCAGGAATAGGCTGTGCATGCGCAGTTGCGGAATCAGGAATAGGCTGGGCATGCGCAGTTGCGGAATCAGGAATAGGTTGGGCATGCGCAGTTGGTGAGTTAAAGAAAAGTACTGGAAAGAAAAGGATTGTCTCTTTGTTGGCGCACTTATAAGGAAAGAGTGAGTATATTAAAATATAACTTTTGATTTCATATAATAAAATTGCTTGAGATGTGAAAGATTACAGGACAACAATTACAAACAATACAATGAATAAAAATAAAAATAAATTTAAAATACTCCTATGTGTCTTTAATATATTCATATGATTTTTAATTCTTAAATGTGTGCAAAAATTTCACGAAACCAACCACATATTGTCGGCTACTCAAATTGTCCCCTTATTTACTAAAATACTCTTATTAATTCCAAATTGTGAGAGGGTAAAACTCGGTTGTCTATCAAATGCTGGAAATGTGCGGTTGAACCCTTATACTGTATTTTTAATTGTACGTATACATATGGATCCAATCGTATCAATTCTTATACACAGTGACAGTGTCCAATTCCTATCTCTTGTGGTTTAACAGTTGTGGCTCACTTATATCTCTCTCATATAGTTATTCTGTTGCTGCCTCAAAAGTTGCAACAGTCACAATAAATGTTGCAGATTTTTATCTTCTATTAGACAGTCATGAACTTTGCATTGTAGTTATTGGTCGCCTGGAATGCTCCAGGCAAATAAACAGCTGGATCTATGTCCGCTGCTAATGCGGTCTGAAAGATGTGCAAATATTATATAGAATGTATAGAAATACAATGATGCTGTATTTTTCAAAAATCTTGGTACTTATGGTAAGGGCATATTAAAACATACCAATACTGATCATGCCGCAGATTTACTATTTATACGTCTTAGTGCCCAAATGCTATCTCATATAATGTGATAATTGCGGCTAATGTTGATCCTTGCCAATGTGGCTATTATGGTACCATCGTGAAGAGTGCACCAGTTATAACTGGATTACAGATGTTTATATCCCCTATCAGACATTGGTAAGTGGCCCCTATGTCCGTTTGTTACTAAATGTATACCGAGCAGGCGTCAAGATAAATCCATATAATATACTAATTACGATCCTGTTGGAAGTGCCCGTGTTTACACATCAGAAATACAGCTCTACCGTATTAGCTTTTTTAAATGAGTAAATGTAAGCGGTTTACTACATGCATCTATTGCACAAATTTCCCCAGCCTGGGTTGAAATATATCTATACTATGAGCCAATTCTAATACCAAATCATTATCTCATACAATGTGGCTATTGGCTCATATTCAACCTCTCTAATGTAGCTATTATAATGCTGTCCTAGAAGTTGCAACAATTGTAACTGGAGCTGTAAATACTTGTTCCTCTATTGAACAGACAAGGATTAACTCCTATGTCTATTTATTGCATGGAGTATTCTGCAGGAAATACTCGCATTTGCACCTCAAAAGGTATACAGCTCCACCATGTAAGCTTTTTCTATTAAGCCAGTATATGATTAACCACTGTGAGCATTTACTAAACAGAATTGTCCCAGCCTGTATCGGAATATTTCTATATATTGAGCTGGTTTGATTTAGCAGGGTATGTCTCACGCTGGGAATACAACTCTACCTTAATTACAATTGTAACTAGAGCTGCAAATCTTTATTTCCTCTATTGGGCAGTCGCGGATTAATTGCTGTGTCTGTTTATTACATAGAGTATCCTGCAAGGAGTACTCGCGTTTACATATCACCAAGTATGCAGCTCCACCACATAAACTTTTCCTATTAAACAAGTAATGCACCGGACATTTTTCGGGTTTTGTGTTTTGGTTTTGGATTCAGTTCCGCGGCCGTGTTTTGGATTCGGACGCGTTTTGGCAAAACCTCACCGAAATTTTTTTGTCGGATTCGGGTGTGTTTTGGATTTGGGTGTTTTTTTCAAAAAACCCTCAAAAACAGCTTAAATCATAGAATTTGGGGGTCATTTTGATCCCATAGTATTATTAACCTCAATAACCATAATTTCCACTCATTTCCAGTCTATTCTGAACACCTCACACCTCACAAAATTGTTTTTAGTCCTAAAATTTGCACCGAGGTCGCTGGATGGCTAAGCTAAGCGACACAAGTGGCCGACACAAACACCTGGCCCATCTAGGAGTGGCACTGCAGTGTCAGGCAGGATGGCACTTCAAAAAAATAGTCCCCAAACAGCACATGATGCAAAGAAAAATAGAGGCGCACCAAGGTCGCTGTGTGACTAAGATAAGCGACACAAGTGGCTGACACAAACACCTGGCCCATCTAGGAGTGGCACTGCAGTGTCAGACATGATGGCACTTCAAAAAAATTGTCCCCAAACAGCACATGATGCAAAGAAAAAAAGAGGCGCACCAAGGTCGCTGTGTGACTAAGCTAAGCGACACAAGTGGCCGACACAAACACCTGGCCCATCTAGGAGTGGCACTGCAGTGTCAGCCAGGATGGCACTTCAAAAAAATAGTCCCCAAACAGCACATGATGCAAAGAAAAAAAGAGGCGCACCAAGGTCGCTGTGTGACTAAGCTAAGCGACACAAGTGGCCGACACAAACACCTGGCCCATCTAGGAGTGGCACTGCAGTGTCAGACAGGATGGCACTTCAAAAAAATTGTCCCCAAACAGCACATGATGCAAAGAAAAAAAGAGGCGCACCAAGGTCGCTGTGTGACTAAGCTAAGCGACACAAGTGGCCGACACAAACACCTGGCCCATCTAGGAGTGGCACTGCAGTGTCAGACAGGATGGCACTTCAAAAAAATTGTCCCCAAACAGCACATGATGCAAAGAAAAATAGAGGCGCACCAAGGTCGCTGTGTGACTAAGCTAAGCGACACAAGTGGCCGACACAAACACCTGGCCCATCTAGGAGTGGCACTGCAGTGTCAGACAGGATGGCACTTCAAAAAAATTGTCCCCAAACAGCACATGATGCAAAGAAAAAAAGAGGCGCACCAAGGTCGCTGTGTGACTAAGCTAAGCGACACAAGTGGCCGACACAAACGCCTGGCCCATCTAGGAGGGGCACTGCAGTGTCAGGCAGGATGGCACTTCAAAAAAATTGTCCCCAAACAGCACATGATGCAAAGAAAAAAAGAGGCGCACCAAGGTCGCTGTGTGACTAAGCTAAGCGACACAAGTGGCCGACACAAACACCTGGCCCATCTAGGAGTGGCACTGCAGTGTCAGACAGGATGGCACTTCAATAAAATTGTCTCCAAACAGCACATGATGCAAAGAAAAATGAAAGAAAAAAGAGGTGCAAGATGGAATTGTCCTTGGGCCCTCCCACCCACCCTTATGTTGTATAAACAGGACATGCACACTTTAACGAACCCATCATTTCAGCGACAGGGTCTGCCACATGACTGTGACTGAAATGACTGGTTGGTTTGGGCCCCCACCAAAAAAGAAGCAATCAATCTCTCCTTGCACAAACTGGCTCTACAGAGGCAAGATGTCCTCCTCATCATCATCCTCCGATTCCATACCCCTTTCACTGTGTACATCCTCCTCCTCACAGATTAATAATTCGTCCTCACTGGAATCCACCATCTCAGATACCTGTGTACTTTCTGGAGGCAATTGCTGGTGAATGTCTCCACGGAGGAATTGATTATAATTCATTTTGATGAACATCATCTTCTCCACATTTTCTGGAAGTAACCTCGTACGCCGATTGCTGACAAAGTGAGCGGCTGCACTAAACACTCTTTCGGAGTACACACTGGAAGGAGGGCAACTTTTGTAGAATAAAGCCAGTTTGTGCAAGGGCCTCCAAATCGCCTCTTTTTACTGCCAGTATACGTACGGACTGTCTGGCGTGCCTACTTGGATGCGGTCACTCATATAATCCTCCACCATTCTTTCAATGGTGAGAGAATCATATGCAGTGACAGTAGACGACATGTCAATAATCGTTGGCAGGTCCTTCAGTCCGGACCAGATGTCAGCACTCGCTCCAGACTGCCCTGCATCACCGCCAGCGGGTGGGCTCGGAATTCTTAGCCTTTTCCTCGCACCCCCAGTTGCGGGAGAATGTGAAGGAGGAGATGTTGACGGGTCACGTTCTGCTTGACTTGACAATTTTCTCACCAGCAGGTCTTTGAACCTCTGCAGACTTGTGTCTGCCGGAAAGAGAGATCCAACTTAGGTTTTAAATCTAGGATCGAGCACGGTGGCCAAAATGTAGTGCTCTGATTTCAACAGATTGACCACCCGTGAATCCTGGTTAAGCGAATTAAGGGCTCCATCCACAAGTCCCACATGCCTAGCGGAATCGCTCTGTTTTAGCTCCTCCTTCAATGTCTCCAGCTTCTTCTGCAAAAGCCTGATGAGGGGAATGACCTGACTCAGGCTGGCAGTGTCTGAACTCACTTCACGTGTGGCAAGTTCAAAGGGTTGCAGAACCTTGCACAACGTTGAAATCATTCTCCACTGCGCTTGAGTCAGGTGCATTCCCCCTCCTTTGCCTATATCGTGGGCAGATGTATAGGCTTGAATGGCCTTTTGCTGCTCCTCCATCCTCTGAAGCATATAGAGGGTTGAATTCCACCTCGTTACCACCTCTTGCTTCAGATGATGGCAGGGCAGGTTCAGGACTGTTTGGTGGTGCTCCAGGCTTCTGTACGCGGTGGCTGAATGCCGAAAGTGGCCCGCAATTCTTCGGGCCACCGACAGCATCTCTTGCACGCCCCTGTTGTTTTTTAAATAATTCTGCACCACCAAATTCAATGTATGTGCAAAACATGGGACGTGCTGGAATTTGCCCAGATGTAATGCATGCACAATATTGCTGGCGTTGTCCGATGTCACAAATCCCCAGGAGAGTCCAATTGGGGTAAGCCATTCTGCGATGATCTTCCTCAGTTTCCGTAAGAGGTTGTCAGCTGTGTGCCTCTTCTGGAAAGCGGTGATACAAAGCGTAGCCTGCCTAGGAACGAGTTGGCGTTTGCGAGATGCTGCTACTGGTGCCGCCGCTGCTGTTCTTGCTGCGGGAGGCAATTCATCTACCCAGTGGGCTGTCACAGTCATATAGTCCTGAGTCTGCCCTGCTCCACTTGTCCACATGTCCGTGGTTAAGTGGACATTGGTTACAACTGCATTTTTTAGGACACTGGTTACTCTTTTTCTGAGGTCTGTGTACATTTTCGGTATCGCCTGCCTAGAGAAATGGAACCTAGATGGTATTTGGTACCGGGGACACAGTACCTCAATCAAGTCTCTAGTTGCCTCTGAATTAACGGTGGATACCGGAACCACGTTTCTCACCGCCCAGATTGCCAAGGCCTGAGTTATCTGCTTTGCAGCAGGATGACTGCTGTGATATTTCATCTTCCTCGCAAAGGACTGTTGGACAGTCAATTGCTTACTGGAAGTAGCACAAGTGGTCTTCCGACTTCCCCTCTGGGATGACGATCGACTCCCAGCAGCTACAACAGCAGCGCCAGCAGCAGTAGGCGTTACACTCAAGGATGCATCGGAGGAATCCCAGGCAGGAGAGGACTCGTCAGGCTTGCCAGTGACATGGCCTGCAGGACTATTGGCTTTCCTGGGTAAGGAGGATATTGACACTGAGGGAGTTGGTGTTGTGGTTTGCAGGAGCTTGATTACAAGAGGAAGGGATTTAGTGGTCAGTGGACTGCTTCCGCTGTCACCCAAAGTTTTTGAACTTGTCACTGACTTATGATGAATGCGCTGCAGGTGACATATAAGGGAGGATGTTCCGAGGTGGTTAACGTCCATACCCCTACTTATTACAGCTTGACAAAGGCAACACACGGCTTGACACCTGTTGTCCGCATTTGTGTTGAAATAATTCCACACCGAAGAGCTGATTTTTTTTGTATTTTGACCAGGCATGTCAATGGCCATATTCGTCCCACGGACAACAGGTGTCTCCCCGGGTGCCTGACTTAAACAAACCACCTCACCATCAGAATCCTCCTTGTCAATTTCCTCCCCAGCGCCAGCAACACCCATATCCTCATCCTGGTGTACTTCAACAGTGACATCTTCAATTTGACTATCAGGAACTGGACTGCGGGTGCTCCTTCCAGCACTTGCAGGGGGCGTGCAAATAGTGGAAGGCGCAAGCTCTTCCCGTCCAGTGTTGGGAAGGTCAGGCATCGCAACCGACACAATTGGACTCTCCTTGGGGATTTGTGATTTAGAAGAACGCACAGTTCTTTGCTGTGCTTTTGCCAGCTTAAGTCTTTTCATTTTTCTAGCGAGAGGATGAGTGCTTCCATCCTCATGTGAATCTGAACCACTAGCCATGAACATAGACCAGGGCCTCAGCCGTTCCTTGCCACTCCGTGTCGTAAATGGCATATTGCCAAGTTTACGCTTCTCATCAGGTGCTTTCAATTTTGATTTTTGGGTCATTTTACTGAACTTTTGTTTTATGGATTTTACATGCTCTCTACTATGACATTGGGCATCGGCCTTGGCAGACAACGTTGATGGCATTTCATCATCTTGGCCATGACTAGTGGCAACAGCTTCAGCACTAGGTGGAAGTGGATCTTGATCTTTCCCTATTTTAACCTCCACATTTTTGTTCTCCATTTTTTTATGTGTGGAATTATATGCCAGTATCAATAGCAATGGCCTACTACTATATATAGTGCGCACAACTGAAATGCACCGCAGGTATGGATGGATAGTATATTTAATGACGACACAGAGGTAGGTAGAGCAGTGGCCTTCCGTACCGTACTGCTATATATAGTATACTGGTGGTCACTGTGTCAGCAAACTGCAAAACTAAAATGCACCACAGGTATAGAATGTAGATGGATAGTATACTTAATGATGACACAGAGGTAGGTACAGCAGTGGCCTTCCGTACCGTACTGCTATATATAGTATACTGGTGGTCACTGTGTCAGCAAACTGCAAAACTAAAATGCACCACAGGTATGGAATGTAGATGGATAGTATACTTAATGACAACACAGAGGTACAGTAGGTACAGCAGTGGCCTTCCGTACCGTACTGCTATATATAGTATACTGGTGGTCACTGTGTCAGCAAACTGCAAAACTAAAATGCACCACAGGTATAGAATGTAGATGGATAGTATACTTAATGACGACACAGAGGTAGGTACAGCAGTGGCCTTCCGTACCGTACTGCTATATATACTGGTGGTCACTGTGTCAGCAAACTGCAAAACTAAAATGCACCACAGGTATAGAATCTAGATGGATAGTATACTTAATGACGACACAGAGGTAGGTACAGTAGTAGCCTACTGTACCGTAATGCTATATATTATATACTGGTGGTCACTGGTCAGCAAAACTCTGCACTGTACTCCTCCTATATAATATTATACTGGTGGTCCACAATCCCCACAATAATGCAGCACACTGAGCACAGACATGGGGGGAAATTTACTAAGCTCCCGATTTTGACCGAGATGCCGTTTTTTCATCAAAGTGTCATCTCGGTAATTTACTAAGCACTAATCACGGCAGTGATGAGGGCATTCGTAATTTTTTGCAAGTTCAGGTAAAAAATTACGAATGAATACACCATCGGTCAAAACGCGGCTGTTTAAGTATGAATCTCGGTCATTTACTAAGAAGTGCAAAGCAAAAAAAGAACAAACACTGCCGTGAAAAATTACAACTCGTAAAAAAGTGCTAAAAAAAAACAGACCTTTTTTTTTTATTCGTGATTGGATAGGCATGCACGGATCCATGAGATCCGTGCATGTATATCAGTGGGAAGGGGTGGGAAAGTGCTTATTTTTTCTAAAAAAATTGCGTGGGGTCCCCCCTCCTAAGCATAACCAGCCTCGGGCTCTTTGAGCCGATCCTGGTTGCAGAAATATGGGGAAAAAAATGACAGGGGTTCCCCCATATTTAAGCAACCAGCATCGGGCTTTGCGCCTGGTCCTGGTCCCAAAAATACGGGGGACAAAAAGAGTAGGGGTCCCCCGTATTTTTAAAACCAGCACCGGGCTCCACTAGCTGGACAGATAATGCCACAGCCGGGGGTCACTTTTATATAGTGCCCTGCGGCCGTGGCATCAAAAATCCAACTAGTCACCCCTGGCCGGGGTACCCTGGGGGAGTGGGGACCCCTTCAATCAAGGGGTCCCCCCCCCCCAGCCACCCAAGGGCCAGGGGTGAAGCCCGAGGCTGTCCCCCCCCCATCCAATGGGCTGCGGATGGGGAGGCTGATAGCCTTTGTTGTAAAAGAAAAGATATTGTTTTTAGTAGCAGTACTACAAGGCCCAGCAAGCCTCCCCCGCATGCTGGTACTTGGAGAACCACAAGTACCAGCATGCGACGGAAAAACGGGCCCGCTGGTACCTGTAGTACTACTACTAAAAAAATACCCAAAAAAAGACAAGACACACACACCGTGAAAGTATAATTTTATTACATACATACACACATACATACATACTTACCTTAAGTTCCCACGCAGGTCGGTCCTCTTCTCCAGTAGAATCCAAGGGGTACCTGTTGAAGAAATTATACTCACGAGATCCAGGGGTCCAGGCTCCTCGGGAAATCCAGGGGTAATCCACGTACTTGACAAAAAAAACAAAACGGTGTCCCGAGCCACGAACTGAAAGGGGACCCATGTTTGCACATGGGTCACCTTTCCACGAATGCCAGAAAGCCACTCTGACTTCTGTCTAAGTGGGTTTCTTCAGCCAATCAGGGAGCGCCACGTTGTAGCACTCTCCTGATCAGCTGTGTGGTCCTGTCCTCACTGACAGGCAGCACACGGCAGTGTTACAATGTAGCGCCTATGCGCTACATTGTAACCAATGATGGGAACTTTCTGCTCAGCGGTGACGTCACTTTAGGTCAACCGCAGGGCAGAAAGTTCCCATCATTGGTTACAATGTAGCGCATAGGCGCTACATTGTAACACTGCCGTGTGCTGCCTGTCAGTGAGGACAGGACCACACAGCTGATCAGGAGAGTGCTACAACGTGGCGCTCCCTGATTGGCTGAAGAAACCCACTTAGACAGAAGTCAGAGTGGCTTTCTGGCATTCGTGGAAAGGTGACCCATGTGCAAACATGGGTCCCCTTTCAGTTCGTGGCTCGGGACACCGTTTTGTTTTTTTTGTCAAGTACGTGGATTACCCCTGGATTTCCCGAGGAGCCTGGACCCCTGGATCTCGTGAGTATAATTTCTTCAACAGGTACCCCTTGGATTCTACTGGAGAAGAGGACCGACCTGCGTGGGAACTTAAGGTAAGTATGTATGTATGTATGTGTGTATGTATGTAATAAAATTATACTTTCACGGTGTGTGTGTCTTGTCTTTTTTTGGGTATTTTTTTAGTAGTAGTACTACAGGTACCAGCGGGCCCGTTTTTCCGTCGCATGCTGGTACTTGTGGTTCTCCAAGTACCAGCATGCGGGGGAGGCTTGCTGGGCCTTGTAGTACTGCTACTAAAAACAATATCTTTTCTTTTACAACAAAGGCTATCAGCCTCCCCATCCGCAGCCCATTGGATGGGGGGGGGACAGCCTCGGGCTTCACCCCTGGCCCTTGGGTGGCTGGGGGGGGGGGGGACCCCTTGATTGAAGGGGTCCCCACTCCCCCAGGGTACCCCGGCCAGGGGTGACTAGTTGGATTTTTGATGCCACGGCCGCAGGGCACTATATAAAAGTGACCCCCGGCTGTGGCATTATCTGTCCAGCTAGTGGAGCCCGGTGCTGGTTTTAAAAATACGGGGGACCCCTACTCATTTTTGTCCCCCGTATTTTTGGGACCAGGACCAGGCGCAGAGCCCGATGCTGGTTGCTTAAATATGGGGGAACCCCTGTCATTTTTTTCACCAGATTTTTGCAACCAGGATCGGCTCAAAGAGCCCGAGGCTGGTTATGCTTAGGAGGGGGGACCCCACGCATTTTTTTTTAATTATTTTACAGTAATTAAAAAAAAAAAAAAAAAAAAAAACCCAGCACGGATCACACAGATCCGGCCGAGATTGATTGTAAAAAAAGTCGGCAGTGTTTTGCTAATCACTGCCGTAAAAATAGGTAAAAAACCACGAATGACATCGACATCGGAAGAAAAGAAAAACCCGAATACGACAGCTTAGTAAATCCATCGTAATCAATTCAAAAAGTTGCAATTTTACACTGTCGATGTCATTCGTGATTGAACTTGGACATGAATTTGGAAAATACGAATCTTAGTAAATGTACCCCACCATCGGTCAAAACGCGGCTGTTTAAGTATGAATCTCGGTCATTTACTAAGAAGTGCAAAGCAAAAAAAGAACAAACACTGCCGTGAAAAATTACAACTCGTAAAAAAGTGCTAAAAAAAAACAGACCTTTTTTTTTTATTCGTGATTGGATAGGCATGCACGGATCCATGAGATCCGTGCATGTATATCAGTGGGAAGGGGTGGGAAAGTGCTTTTTTTTCTAAAAAAATTGCGTGGGGTCCCCCCTCCTAAGCATAACCAGCCTCGGGCTCTTTGAGCCGATCCTGGTTGCAGAAATATGGGGGGAAAAATGACAGGGGTTCCCCCATATTTAAGCAACCAGCATCGGGCTCTGCGCCTGGTCCTGGTCCCAAAAATACGGGGGACAAAAAGAGTAGGGGTCCCCCGTATTTTTAAAACCAGCACCGGGCTCCACTAGCTGGACAGATAATGCCACAGCCGGGGGTCACTTTTATATAGTGCCCTGCGGCCGTGGCATCAAAAATCCAACTAGTCACCCCTGGCCGGGGTACCCTGGGGGAGTGGGGACCCCTTCAATCAAGGGGTCCCCCCCCCCAGCCACCCAAGGGCCAGGGGTGAAGCCCGAGGCTGTCCCCCCCCATCCAATGGGCTGCGGATGGGGAGGCTGATAGCCTTTGTTGTAAAAGAAAAGATATTGTTTTTAGTAGCAGTACTACAAGGCCCAGCAAGCCTCCCCCGCATGCTGGTACTTGGAGAACCACAAGTACCAGCATGCGACGGAAAAACGGGCCCGCTGGTACCTGTAGTACTACTACTAAAAAAATACCCAAAAAAAGACAAGACACACACACCGTGAAAGTATAATTTTATTACATACATACACACATACATACATACTTACCTTAAGTTCCCACGCAGGTCGGTCCTCTTCTCCAGTAGAATCCAAGGGGTACCTGTTGAAGAAATTATACTCACGAGATCCAGGGGTCCAGGCTCCTCGGGAAATCCAGGGGTAATCCACGTACTTGACAAAAAAAACAAAACGGTGTCCCGAGCCACGAACTGAAAGGGGACCCATGTTTGCACATGGGTCACCTTTCCACGAATGCCAGAAAGCCACTCTGACTTCTGTCTAAGTGGGTTTCTTCAGCCAATCAGGGAGCGCCACGTTGTAGCACTCTCCTGATCAGCTGTGTGGTCCTGTCCTCACTGACAGGCAGCACACGGCAGTGTTACAATGTAGCGCCTATGCGCTACATTGTAACCAATGATGGGAACTTTCTGCTCAGCGGTGACGTCACTTTAGGTCAACCGCAGGGCAGAAAGTTCCCATCATTGGTTACAATGTAGCGCATAGGCGCTACATTGTAACACTGCCGTGTGCTGCCTGTCAGTGAGGACAGGACCACACAGCTGATCAGGAGAGTGCTACAACGTGGCGCTCCCTGATTGGCTGAAGAAACCCACTTAGACAGAAGTCAGAGTGGCTTTCTGGCATTCGTGGAAAGGTGACCCATGTGCAAACATGGGTCCCCTTTCAGTTCGTGGCTCGGGACACCGTTTTGTTTTTTTTGTCAAGTACGTGGATTACCCCTGGATTTCCCGAGGAGCCTGGACCCCTGGATCTCGTGAGTATAATTTCTTCAACAGGTACCCCTTGGATTCTACTGGAGAAGAGGACCGACCTGCGTGGGAACTTAAGGTAAGTATGTATGTATGTATGTGTGTATGTATGTAATAAAATTATACTTTCACGGTGTGTGTGTCTTGTCTTTTTTTGGGTATTTTTTTAGTAGTAGTACTACAGGTACCAGCGGGCCCGTTTTTCCGTCGCATGCTGGTACTTGTGGTTCTCCAAGTACCAGCATGCGGGGGAGGCTTGCTGGGCCTTGTAGTACTGCTACTAAAAACAATATCTTTTCTTTTACAACAAAGGCTATCAGCCTCCCCATCCGCAGCCCATTGGATGGGGGGGGACAGCCTCGGGCTTCACCCCTGGCCCTTGGGTGGCTGGGGGGGGACGACCCCTTGATTGAAGGGGTCCCCACTCCCCCAGGGTACCCCGGCCAGGGGTGACTAGTTGGATTTTTGATGCCACGGCCGCAGGGCACTATATAAAAGTGACCCCCGGCTGTGGCATTATCTGTCCAGCTAGTGGAGCCCGGTGCTGGTTTTAAAAATACGGGGGACCCCTACTCATTTTTGTCCCCCGTATTTTTGGGACCAGGACCAGGCGCAGAGCCCGATGCTGGTTGCTTAAATATGGGGGAACCCCTGTCATTTTTTTCACCATATTTTTGCAACCAGGATCGGCTCAAAGAGCCCGAGGCTGGTTATGCTTAGGAGGGGGGACCCCACGCATTTTTTTTTATTATTTTACAGTGTTTAATTAAAAAAAAAAAAAAAAACCCCAGCACGGATCACACAGATCCGGCCGAGATTGATTGTAAAAAAAGTCGGCAGTGTTTTGCTAATCACTGCCGTAAAAATAGGTAAAAAACCACGAATGACATCGACATCGGAAGAAAAGAAAAACCCGAATACGACAGCTTAGTAAATCCATCGTAATCAATTCAAAAAGTTGCAATTTTACACTGTCGATGTCATTCGTGATTGAACTTGGACATGAATTTGGAAAATACGAATCTTAGTAAATGTACCCCATGGAGTGTTTTTCAGGCAGACAACGTATACTGGTGGTCACTGTCAGCAAAACTCTGCACTGTACTCCTGCTATATAATACAGCTGCTCCCCAGTCCCCACAATTAAGCAGTGTGAGCACAGATATATGCAGCACACTGAGCACAGATATGGAGTGTTTTTCAGGCAGACAATGTATTACTGGTGGTCACTGTCAGCAAAACTCTGCACTGTACTCCTCCTATATACAGCTGCTCCCCAGTCCCCAGAATTAAGTAATAAGCAAGCACAAAATATTTGCAATGCATCAACATAAACGGAGAGGACGCCAGCCACTTCCTCTCCCTAACATTTCCAATGCACGAGTGAAAATGGCGGCGACGCGCGGCTGCTTATATAGAATCCGAATCTCGCGAGAATCCGACAGCGGGATGATGACGTTCGGGCGCACTCGGATTAACTGAGCCATACGGGAGAATCCGAGTATGGCTCGGACCCGTGTAAAAAGGGTGAAGTTCGGGGGGGTTGAACCCGCTCATCACTAATTTTAATATACTCACTCTTTCCTTATAAGTGCGCCAACAAAGAGACAATCCTTTTCTTTCCAGTACTTGTCTTCCACTTCATTGTCTATGGCTGCACCCCCAGATAATATCAAGAATTGATCCATAATACTAAAATTGGGGAATCATATTAGTCTAATATAAGTAACATTAATTTGATGAAAGTCTAGTGCAGAGAATTTCCCTTTCCCCTTTTTCCTTAATCTTGAGTTAAAGAAAGGCTGAGCATGCGCAGTTAGGGAGTCAGGAAAAGCCTGCGCCTGCACAGTTGTAGAATCAGAAAAAGGCTGAGCATGCGCAGTTGCGGAGTCGGGAATAGGCCGGGCATGCACAGTTGGTGAGTTAGACAAAGGCTACGCATGTGCAATTGGTGAATCAGGAAAAGGCTGTGCATGCGCAGTTAAGAAGTCGGGAAAAGACTGCGCATGCACAGTTGGAGAGTCAGGAAAAGACGACGCATGCACAGTTAGGGGGTCAGGAAAAGACTATGCATGTGCAGTTAGGGAGTCAGGAAAAGACTGCATGCACAGTTGGAGAGTCAGGAAAAGCCTGAGCATGCGCAGTTGCAGAGTCAGGAATAGGCTGGGCATGCGCAGCTGGTGAGTTAGACAAAGGCTATGCATGCGCAGTTGGTGAATCAAAAAAAGGCTGTGCATGCACAGCTGGAGAGTTAGGAAAAGACTGTGCATGCGCTGTTAGGGAGTCAGGAAAAGACTGCGTATATGCAATTAGGGCGTCAGGAAAAGACTGCGCATGCGCAGATAGGGAGTCAGGAAAAGACTGCGTATATGCAGTTAGGGAGTCAGGAAAAGACTGCGCATGCGCAGATAGAGAGTCAGGAAAAGACTGCACATGCGCAGATAGGGAGTCAGGAAAAGACTGCGTATATGCAGTTAGGGAGTCAGGAAAAGACTGCGCATGCGCAGATAGAGAGTCAGGAAAAGACTGCACATGCGCAAATAGGGAGTCAGGAAAAGACTGCGCTTGCACAGATAGGGAGTCAGGAAAAGACTGCACATGAGCAGTTACAAATAAAAAATGAAAATATACATTATGCCTCCAGAACTGATCAAAAAATTTGTGATGTGTCAGAATGAAAATCTATCTTCTCCATAAATTGATCTTCAATGCTCATCTCTATTCCAGAGGTTTTGTCAGCAGCATATGGGGAATGACATAGCCAGGCCCCCACTGTGTGTTCCCATGTCCCACTGTGTGTTCTCCACAAAGGGCATTTTTAAAGAAAAATCCAAATTTTTGTGGCCTGCCTTGGAGACACCTGTCCATACATTCCGCCATCCACCCTCATGAAATAAATAGTAGAGATGTGCGACTGGCACTTTTCGTATTTTGTGTTTTGGTTTTGGATCTGGATCCCCGCTCGTGTTTTGGATCTGGATTGGTTTTGCCAAAACCACCCTTTCGGGTTTTGGTATTGTTTTGGTTTTGGATCTGGATGATTTTTGAAAAACCAAACAAACACAAAAACAGCGAAAAGCACAGAATTTCTGGGTAATTTTGATCCTACGGTATTATTAACCTCAATAACTTTAATTTCCACTCATTTCCAGTCTATTCTGAACACCTCACATCTCACAATATTGTTTTTAGGCCAAAAGGATGCACCGAGGTAGCTGGATGACTAAGCTAAGCGAAACAAGTGGGCAGCACAAACACCGTGCCCACCTAGGAGTGGCACTGCAGTGTCAGACAGGATGGCAGTTTTAAAAACTAGGCCCCAAACAGCACATACTTGACAATGTACTTCATTTTAATTTAATTCTCATTTGACAATGACTTCTGATGAATGCGCTGCAGGTGACATATAAGGGAGGATGTTCCTAGGTGGTTATTCGTCCTTACCCCTACTTATTACGGATTAACAAAGGCAACAAATGGCTTGACACCTGTTGTCCGGATTTGTGGAGAAATAATTCCACACCGAAGAGGTGGTGTTTTTGGTATTTTGCCCAGGCATGACAATGGGATTTCTCATCCCACGGACAACAATTGTCTCCACTGGTGCCTTATTCAAACAAACCACATCACCATCAGAATCCTCATCATCAACTTCCTCCGCAACGCCAGCTACACCCATATCCTCCTCATCCTGGTGAACTTCTACAGTGACATCCTCAATCTCAATATCAGCAAGTGGACTGGAGGTGCTCCTCCCAGCACTTGCAGGGCGCGTGCAAATGGTGGTAGGAGCCTCCTCTTCCCATACAATGTTGAGAAGGTCATGCCTAGACATTGCAACCACAGACAGTGTCAGCACCCCTGTATTTTCACAACCCCCTTTTAATTTTTCGGCATATAAGACAGGGCCAGTGTACATTGATTTTCACTGCACCCTAGAATTATTACAGCATACAAGACAGGGCCAGTGTACATTGATCTTGACTGCACCCTAGAAGTATTACAGCATACAAGACAGAGCCAGTGTACATTGATTTTCACTGCACCCTAGAATTATTACAACATACAAGAAAGGGCCAGTGTACATTGATTTTCACTGCACCATAGAATTATTACAGCATACAAGACAGGGCCAGTGTACATTGATTTTCACTGCACCCCTGAATTTTTATAGCGTACATGGCCAGTGTAATGTTATTTGAACAGCAGCACCCCTATATTTTACAGCATACAGCAGTGTGCTTATTTTTTTAACAACTGCACCCCTGAATTTTTACAGCATACAGGGACAGCAGCACCCCTATATTTGACAGCATACAGGAGCAGCGTGCTTTTAATTTGTAAGAACTGCACCCCTGAATTTTTATAGCAGACTGGGCCAGTGTAATGTTAATAGTACATCAGCACCCCTATATTTAACAGCATACAGGAGCAGTGTGCTTTTAATTTGTAAGAACTGCACCCCTGAATTTTTATAGCAGACAGTGCCAGTGTAATGTTATTAAGACATCAGCACCCCTATATTTTACAGTGCCCCTGTCTCCTGTACAACACAGTGACAGCCAGGACAGCAACACCCATGTACAGCTGCAGCATATGAAACACCAGTGACAGCCAGGATAGCACTCCTAACACAGTACAGGTACACCACAGTGACTGCAGCAGCACCCCTACAGAGCACACACTAACCCTACCCGACGCCACCACCCACAGAGAGACAGAGGTCTGTCTCCCTCACTCTCCAAGTCCGGAGTGAAAATCGTGGCGACATGCGGCTGTTTAAATGAGATCCAAATTCCACGAGAATACGACAGCGGGTAGATGGCATTTTGCCTCATTCTGGTTTCCGAGTCTGGCAAGAAGTCCCGAGCCATACTCGGATCCGGACTTGGAGCGTGAAGTTCAGGCGGTTCGGTTCTCAGGGAACCGAACCCACTCATCTCTAGTTATTAAGACATCAGCACCCCTATATTTGACAGCATACAGGAGCAGTGTGCTTTTAATTTTTAACAACTGCACCCCTGAATTTTTATAGCAGACAGGGCCAGTGTAATGTTATTAAGACATCAACACCTATTTAACAGCATACAGGAGCAGTGCAATTTAAATTTTTAAGAACTGCACCCCTGAATTTTTATAGCAGACAGGGCCAGTGTAATGTTATTAAGACATCAGCACCCCTATATTTAACAGCATACAGGAGCAGTGTGCTTTTAATTTTTAACAACTGCACCTGAATTTTTATAGCAGACAGGGCCAGTGTAATGTTATTAAGACATCAGCACCCCTATATTTGACAGCATACAGGAGCAGTGTGCTTTTAATTTTTAACAACTGCTCCCAAATTTTATAGTAGGCAGGGCCAGTGTAATGTTATTAAGACATCAGCACCCCTATATTCAGGGGCATAGGAAGGGCGGTTCTGGTGGAGCTCGAGCTCCAGGCGCCCAAGACAGTACAGGGCGCCGCAGCTCAACTCCGCTGGAACCTCCACCTGGCCGCACAGAGCTCGCAGCTGTGAGTCACTGACAGCTGCAAGCCTGAGCAGCATCAGCTCTCTCCCTCCCTCCCTCCTCCACGCTCCGTGATGCACGGGCGTCTGACACCATGACGCAGACGCCAGACGGGTGGAGACGCGCCGCAGCCAGACTGCACAGGACTGCGGAGACGGAGCAGCAGCAACGGCAAGCAGGAGAGGGGCAGGTGAGTATTGTTTTTTGTTGTTTTTCTTTCGTGTGTGTAAGCGGCGCTACCAGGGGGCACAAACTAGGGAGCACAACTACTGTGGGCAAATCTACAGGGGGCACAGCTACAGGGTGCAAATCTACTGAGGGCACAGCTACAGGGGCACAACTACTGGGGAAAATCTACTGAGGGCACAGCTAAAAGGTCACAACTACAGGGGGCACAACTACTGGGGGCAAATCTACAGGGGGCACAGCTACTGGGGCACAACTACTGGGGCAAATCTACGGGGGCACAGCTACAGAGGGCACAACTTCTGGGGGCACAACTACTGAGGGCGCAACTACTGGGGGCAAATATACAGGGGGCACAGCTACAGGGGGCACTACTACTGTGGGCAAATCTACAGGGCAGAACTACTGGGGGCAAATCTACTGAGGGTACAGCTACAGGGGGCACAACTACTAGGGGCAAATCTACAGGGGGCACAGCTACAGGGGGCACAACTACTGGGGGCAAATCTACTGAGGGCACAGCTACAGGGGCACAACTACTGGGGGCAAATCTAAAGGGGGCACAACTACTGGGGCAAATCTACAGGGGGCACAGCTACAGGGGACACCACTACTGGGGGCACAACTACTGAGGGCACAACTACTGGGAGCAAATCTACTGGGGGCACAACTACTGAGGGCACAGCTACAGGGGGCACAACTACAGGGGGCACAACTACAGGGGGCAAATCTACAGGGAGCAAATCTACTGGGGGCTCAGCTACAGGGGCACAACTACTGGGGGCACAGCTACAGGGGCACAGCTACAGTGGCACAACTACTTGGGCACATCTACAGGGGGCACAACTACTGGGGGCAAATCTACAGGGGGCACAACTACTGAGGGCACAGCTACGGGGGCACAACTATGGGGGGCACAACTACACAGGGCAGAACTACTGGGGGCAAATCTAAAGGGAGCAAATCTATAGGGGCGCAACTACTGGGGGCAAATCTACAGGGGCACAGCTACAGGGGGCACAACTACAGGGGGCAAATCTACTGAGGGCACAGCTACAGGGGGCAAATCTACAGGGGCACAGCTACAGGGGGCACAACTACTGGGGTCACAACTACTCCGGGCACAGCTACAGGGGGCACAACTACTGGGTCCACAACTACAGGGGGCATAACTGTGGCCATGCCCCTTCCCTATGAAGCCATGCTGCTTTATTTTGCAGCGCGCCGAAGGCGCGCACCATGTTTATCCTAGGGGGGAGGGGAGAGCCAAAGGAAACTTTCACTCTGGGTGCCACAAGGTCTAGAACCGGCCCAGGTGACCATACCCCCAATTCATTACAGGGGAGGGGGGCGCCGAAACATACCTTGCTCCAGGCACCATGACACCTTGTTACACCTCTGCCTATAGTTTACAGTGCCCCTGCCCCTTGTACAACACAGTGACAGCCAGGACAGCAACACCCATGTACAGCTGCAGCACATGAAACACCAGTGACAGCCAGGACAGCACCCCTAACACAGTACAGATACACCACAGTGACTGCAGCAGCACCCCTACAGAGCACACACTAACCCCACCCGACACCACCACCCACAGAGAGAGACAGAGGTCTGTCTCCCTCACTCTCCAAGTCCCGAGTGAAAATGGCGGCGACGCGCGGCTGTTTATATGGGATCCAAATTCCGCGAGAATCCGGCAGCAGGATGATGACATTTTGCCTCATTCTGGTTTCCGAGTCTGGCGGGAAGTCCCGAACCTTCTCATCTCTAATAGATAGGTTTCCAAAATTCAGACTTAAGGCACCATATTACACTAATACAACAAACAATTTATGTTAGCAAAGTATCATCTTTTTAGTGACAGCTTAGTTTCCATTAAACATTTTTTACAGACAATGCAAACTAGAATAAGGTCCATGGTATTGAAATTACGCAGTTTGTTATTATAATCACTCTTTGCTGTAATTGCACACATACCTTTGAACAGGACATATTAAGCAATTAAACAAAAACACTGGTAAATTAAATTTTTTATAGACCTAGATGTCCTTGTTTTACCTTAGAATTCCTTTTTATATACAGTATATTATTTTAAAATTGCTTCATTTTGTAAGTGTACAATTAACAAAACTGTTCTGCAAAACAATTGCCTTGGTTTTTAGCCGTGCGAAAATTGGTTTTACATGTCTTCAGTACTACCCAGCCTTGTCGCATGACAGAATGAATTGACTTCCCTTTCTACTGTACCTCCCACTCTCCCAGTTCTATATATTCTACAAGATGCAAATTTACATGTGCAGTCCAGAATGGAGAAGAAAAAAATGGAATTTAAAGATTGTATCACCAGAGCTTAAGACCTCTGCAATATAAAAGTCTATTTACTAAGCCTTGAAGAGAGATAAAGTGGATGGAGATAAAGTACCAACCACTCAGCTCCTGTCATTTTTCAAACACAGCCTGTAACATGGCAGTTAGGAGCTGATTGGCTGGTACTTTATCTCCATCCACTTTATCTCTCTCCAAGGCTTAGTAAATAGCAGTGATGAGCGGGTTCGGATCCTCGGGATTCGAACCCGCCCGAACTTTACCTTTTTTTGCACGGGTCCGAGCAACTCGGATCCTCCCGCCTTGCTCGGTTAACCCGAGCGCGCCCGAACGTCATCATCCCGCGGTCGGATTCTTGCGAGATTCGTATTCTATATAAGGAGCCGCGCGTCGCCGCCATTTTTCACTCGTGCATTGGAGATGATCGTGAGAGGACGTGGCTGGCGTCCTCTCAGTTTCTATGTTCAGTGGGCTGCAAATATCTGTGCTTAGTGTGCTGCAAATATCTGTGCTCAGTGTGCTGCAAATATCTGTGCTCAGTGTGCTGCAAATATCTGTGCTCAGTGTGCTGCAAGTGAAAATATCTACGTTCTCTGCATGAAAAACACTCCATATCTGTGCTCAGTGTGCTGTAAATATCTGTGCTCAGTGTGCTAATTGCTTTATTGTGGGGACTGGGGACCAGCAGTATTATATAGTAGGAGGACAGTGCAGAGTTTTGCTGACCAGTGACCTCCAGTATTATACGTTCTCTGCCTGAAAAACGCTCCATATCTATGCTGCATTGTAGTATATAGTAGGAGGACAGTGCAGTATAACTATATATATAGCAGTACGGTACAGTAGTCCACTGCTCTACCTCTGTGTCGTCAAGTATACTATCCCATCCATACCTATGGTGCATTTCAGTTTTGCACAGTTTGCTGACCACCAGTATATAATATATAGCAGTACGGTACAGTAGGCCACTGCTCTACCTACCTCTGTGTCGTCAAGTATACTATCCATCCATACCTGTGGTGCATTTCAGTTTTGCACAGTTTGCTGACCACCAGTATATAATATATAGCAGTATGGTACAGTAGGCCACTGCTCTACCTACCTCTGTGTCGTCAAGTATACTATCCATCCATACCTGTGGTGCATTTCAGTTTTGCACAGTTTGCTGACCACCAGTATATATAATATATAGCAGTACGGTACAGTAGGCCACTGCTCTACCTACCTCTGTGTCATCAAGTATACTATCCATCCATACCTGTGGTGCATTTCAGTTTTGCACAGTTTGCTGACCACCAGTATATAATATATAGCAGTACGGTACAGTAGGCCACTGCTCTACCTACCTCTGTGTCGTCAAGTATACTATCCATCCATACCTGTGGTGCATTTCAGTTTTGCAGTTTGCTGACCACCAGTATATAATATATAGCAGTATGGTACAGTAGGCCACTGCTCTACCTACCTCTGTGTCGTCAAGTATACTATCCATCCATACCTGTGGTGAATTTCAGTTTTGCACAGTTTGTTGACCACCAGTATATATAATATATAGCAGTATGGTACAGTAGGCCACTGCTCTACCTACCTCTGTGTCGTCAAGTATACTATCCATCCATACCTGTGGTGCATTTCAGTTTTGCACAGTTTGCTGACCACCAGTATATAATATATAGCAGTACGGTACAGTAGGCCACTGCTCTACCTACCTCTGTGTTGTCAAGTATACTATCCATCCATACCTGTGGTGCATTTCAGTTTTGCACATTTTGCTGACCACCAGTATATAATATATAGCAGTACGGTACAGTAGGCCACTGCTCTACCTACCTCTGTGTCGTCAAGTATACTATCCATCCATACCTGTGGTGCATTTCAGTTGTGTGCAGTATATATAGTAGTAAGCCATTGCTATTGATATATTACTGGCATATAATTCCACACATTAAAAAATGGAGAACAAAAATGTGGAGGGTAAAATAGGGAAAGATCAAGATCCACTTCCACCTCGTGCTGAATCTGCTGCCACTATTCATGGCCGAGACGATGAAATGCGATCAACGTCGTCTGCCAAGGCCGATGCCCAAAGTCATAGTAGAGAGCATGTAAAATCCAAAAAAATAAAGCTCAGTAAAATGACCCAAAAATCTAAATCAAAATCGTCTGAGGAGAAGCGTAAACTTGCCAATGTGCCATTTACGACATGGAGTGGCAAGGAACGGCTGAGGGCTTGGCCTATGTTCATGGCTAGTGGTTCAGCTTCATAGGCGTGCGCATCACATTTTATTAGGGGGTGCACGATTGGAGGGGTGTGTCTAGAACCACCTATTGGGTGTGACTAACACCGCCTATTGGGTGTGTCTAGCACTCTATATTGGCACTCAGTACAAACTAACTAATACAGGGAATTTGATTAAATAGAGTGTACAAACCCAAAATCTGTAAGCCTGGGACCTCACTGACCAATTCAAATAATTTAAGGACAATGTAATAGGCAAAATCAGTGCTTGTAGCTTCCCATAATAAAGTATGTGGAGAAACAGAAGCTAGTCATGTCCCTGTCCTTCACCACATAATTGAATCTAAGCATGACATATAAACACAATTTACAGTACTTAATATTTTTTTTCAAAACTTCTGAATTAGAAATTTTTGTTCTTGGGGTGCTGTAAAAAACATTCTGACACTCTAGAGCAGTGATTTTCAACCATTTTTTACTCGCGGCACACCGAACAATATTTTAAAATTGCCAAGGCACACCATCAGTTCCCCACAGAAAAAAACAAAAAACACACATTGGTCCTCATAGTAAAAAAAAATCCACACATACATTGGCCTACACATAAAAAACAATCACATTGCTCCCCACATAAATCATATTGTTCCCTACATAAATCCTATTGCTCCCCACGTGAATTATTCACATTGTTCCCCCCATAAATCCATAAATCCTTATTCTCCCCACATAAATCCTATTGTTCCCCACAGGAGAAAAAACATAACAACAAATATTAGCCCCTACCGGTCAGTTGTCCTCCTCCCTGTCCCTCAGTGGCAGGGATTGCTCATAGTGGAGTTCTGCGAATACTGAGCAGCGGGCGGTCGGGCAGGTGTGGATGTGATGGGCAAGGAAAGCTGGGTATGCAGGCAGGTACTGGAAGATGTGTATGCAGGCGGGTGGGCTGGCTGGGTGGTGAGACGTGGCAGCCATGACCTATGATATCACACCGCCACGTCTTCAAGGCATACGTCATGGCCGGAGCACGACTGATCCTCTAAGAAGAGCCCGGGCCAACAGTTCACTCTGAAGGTGCAGGAAGCTGCTCTGGCTCAGCAGCACACCTTGCAACCGGTCGCGTCACACTAGTGTGCCACGGCACACTGATTGAAAAAGCCTGCTCTAGAGTGCTATGATTTAAAAAAGTTTGGGAACTACTGCTACAGAGCATCCATAAATGGGCTCTTGATTAAAAAAGAAAAAAAGAAAAAAGGGGGACTAAGGGGCACACAGATATAAATACATGCACAGATATATTAAACAAATGTTATATATAATGTCCAAAGATAACCGGCACTCATGAATGGCAGACAGCATGCCCCGGTGCCCCGACTATTAAAAACATGGTGGACAGACGTATGGCTGGCACTCGGGGACTAATAAGACAATGAAGCAAAGTCAACGTTTTGGGGCACAAACCCCTTTATCAAGATCAAGGTCTTAATAATGGGGTTTGCGCCTTGAAATGTTGAATTTGCTTCATTGCCTTATTAGTCCCCAAGTGCCAGCCATATGTCTGTTTTTATATATATATATATATATATATATATATATACATGCATATATATATATATATATATATATGTGTGTGTGTGTGTGTGTGTGTGTGTGTTCAATTTGTATATTTTATTGCCATAGATTATATCCCTCGAATTATATATTAATTACATTACACAGTTAATATTATTTGAGTAATAATACATTAATATATATTTCCAGGTCTGTAATCTATAGTAATAAAATATACACATTTAACACATAATATATATATATATATATATATATATATATATATATATATATATATACATACGCAGCCTGAATTTTAAATAAATATAAAAGGGCTTACTGCTTTGTGCTTAGCACTGGCCTGGTCCGCCTTTATAGTTTTAAAGCTTTGCGGTGAAGTGAGGTGGCGTCGAGTCTGCCTCAGTGGTGCTGTAGTGGCCGGAGACCGGAGTCTGCTGCCTGACTCCGCAAAGGACCATGGGAGGAGGAGCTGCAGCGACCGGGCAAGCGCAGCAGCCCTCCTCCCGGAGTGGCGGCAATCTTTGTTAAGGACAGCCCACGCTGGAATGCCCAGACTGCCCCTCACCAAAATAATTTTTTACATTATTCCTTTCTGATCGGGGGCGATGGGGATAGCGGAAGGGCGTGGCGGCGGGCGCGGCAGCGGGCGCGGCTGGGGCTTCTCATTTCTGTGACAGACTCAGGAATGTGCACTGATCAGTGTGCTACAGGCATGGCGCGTGGGGGGTGCCAGACCTTAGGGATTGCCTATGCACACCAGCCCCCCCCCCGTGCGCATGCCTATGTTCAGATTCACATGAGGATGGAAGCACTCATCCTCCTGCTAGAAAACTTAAAAGAGTTAAGATGGCAAAAGCACAGCAAAGAACTGTGCGTTCTTCTAAATCACAAATCCCCAAAGAGAGTCCAATTGTGTCGGTTGCGATGCCTGACCTTCCCAACACTGGACGGGAAGAGGTGGCGCCTTCCACCATTTGCACGCCCCCTGCAAGTGCTGGAAGGAGCACCCGCAGTCCAGTTCCTGATAGTCAAATTGAAGATGTCACTGTTGAAGTACACCAGGATGAGGATATGGGTGTTGCTGGCGCTGGGGAGGAAATTGACAAGGAGGATTCTGATGGTGAGGTGGTTTGTTTAAGTCAGGCACCCGGGGAGACACCTGTTGTCCGTGGGACGAATATGGCCATTGACATGCCTGGTCAAATTACAAAAAAAATCACATCGTCGGTGTGGAATTATTTTAACAGAAATGCGGACAACATTTGTAAAGCCGTGTGTTGCCTTTGTCAAGCTGTAATAAGTAGGGGTAAGGACGTTAACCACCTAGGAACATCCTCCCTTATATGTCACCTTGAGCGCATTCATCAGAAGTCATTGACAAGTTCAAAAACTTTGGGTGACAGCGGAAGCAGTCCACTGACCACTAAATCCCTACCTCTTGTAACCAAGCTCCTGCAAACCACACCACCAACTCCCTCAGTGTCAATTTCCTCCTTACCCAGGAAAGCCAATAGTCCTGCAGGCCATGTCACTGTCAAGTCTGATGAGTCCTCTCCTGCCTGGGATTCCTCCGATGCATCATTGAGTATAAAGCCTACTGCTGCTGGCGCTGCTGTTGTTGCTGCTGGGAGTCGATCGTCATCCCAGAGGGGAAGTCGGAAGACCACTTGTACTACTTCCAGTAAGCAATTGACTGTCCAACAATCCTTTGCGAGGAAGATGAAATATCACAGCAGTCATCCTGCTGCAAAGCGGATAACTCAGGCCTTGGCAGCCTGGGCGGTGTTAAACGTGTTTCCGGTATCCACCGTTAATTCACAGAAAACTAGAGATTTTCTTGAGGTACTGTGTCCCCGGTACCAAATACCATCTAGGTTCCATTTCTCTAGGCAGGCGATACCGAGAATGTACACAGACCTCAGAAAAAGAGTCACCAGTGTCCTAAAAAATGCAGATGTACCCAATGTCCACTTAACCACGGACATGTGGACAAGTGGAGCAGGGCAGACTAAGGACTATATGATTGTGACAGCCCACTGGGTAGATGTATTGCCTCCCGCAGCAAGAACAGCAGCGGCGGCACCAGTAGCAGCATCTCGCAAACGCCAACTCATTCCTAGGCAGGCTACGCTTTGTATCACCGCTTTCCAGAAGAGGCACACAGCTGACAACCTCTTACGGAAACTGAGGAACATTATCGCAGAATGGCTTACCCCAGTTGGACTCTCCTGGGGATTTGTGACATCAGACAACGCCACCAATATTGTGCGTGCATTACATGTGGGCAAATTCCAGCTCATCCCACGTTTTGCACATACAGTACATTTAATTTGGTGGTGCAGAATTATTTAAAAAACGACAGGGGCGTGCAAGAGATGCTGTCGGTGGCCCAAAGAATTGCGGGCCACTTTCGTCATTCAGCCACCGCGTGCTGAAGACTGGAGCACCAGCAAACACTCCTGAACCTGCCCCGCCATCATCTGAAGCAAGAGGTGGTAACGAGGTGGAATTCAACCCTCTATATGCTTCAGAGGATGGCAGAGCGGCAAAAGGCCATTCAAGCCTATACAGCTACCTACGATATAGGCAAAGGAGGGGGAATGCACCTGACTCAAGCGCAGTGGAGAATGATTTCAACGTTGTGCAAGGTTCTGCAACCCTTTGAACTTGCCACACCTGAAGTCAGTTGAGACTCTGCCAGCCTGAGTCAGGTCATTCCCCTCATCAGGCTTTTGCAGAAGAAGCTGGAGACATTGAAGGAGGAGCTAAAACAGAGCGATTCCGCTAGGCATGTGGGACTTGTGGATGGAGCCCTTAATTCGCTTAACCAGGATTCACGGGTGGTCAATCTGTTGAAATCAGAGCACTACATTTTGGCCACCGTGCTCGATCCTAGATTTAAAACCTACGTTGTATCTCTCTTTCCAGCAGACACAAGTCTGCAGAGGTTCAAAGACCTGCTGGTGAGAAAATTGTCAAGTCAAGCGGAACGTGACCTGTCAACAGCTCCTCCTTCACATTCTCCCGCAACTGGGGCTGCGAGGAAAAGGCTAAGAATGCCGAGACCACCCGCTGTCGGTGATGCAGGGCAGTCTGGAGCGAGTGCTGACATCTGGTCCGGACTGAAGGACCTGCTAACGATTTCTGACATGTCGTCTACTGTCACTGCATATGATTCTGCCACCATTGAAAGAATGGTGGAGGATTATATGACTGACAGCATCCAAGTAGGCACGTCAGACAGTCTGTACGTATACTGGCAGGAAAAAGAGGCAATTTGGAGGCCCTTGCACAAACTGGCTTTATTTTACCTAAGTTGCCCCCCTCCAGTGTGTACTCCGAAAGAGTGTTTAGTGCAGCCGCTCACCTTGTCAGCAATCGGCGTACGAGGTTATTTCCAGAAAATGTGGAGAAGATGATGTTCATCAAAATTAATTATAATCAATTCCTTCGTGGAGACATTCACCAGCAATTGCCTCCAGAAAGTACACAGGGGCCTGAGATGGTGGATTCCAGTGGGGACGAATTAATAATCTGTGAGGAGGGGGATGTACACAGTAAAAGGGGTGAGGAATCAGATGATGAGGAGGAGGTAGACATCTTGCCTCTGTAGAGCCAGTTTGTGCAAGGAGAGATTGATTGCTTCTTTTTTGGTGGGGGCCCAAACCAACCAGTCATTTCAGTCACAGTAGTGTGGCAGACCCTGTCGCTGAAATGATGGGTTTGTTAAAGTGTGCATGTCCTGTTTATACAACATAAGGGTGGGTGGGAGGGCCCAAGGACAATTCCATCTTGCACCTCTTTTTTTCTTTAATTTAACTTTGCATCATGTGCTGTTTGGGGACTATTTTTTAAATCTGCCATCCTGTCTGACACTGCAGTGCCACTCCTAGATGGGCCAGTTGTTTGTGTCGGCCACTTGGGTCGCTTAGCTTAACCATCCAGCGACCTCGGTGCACCTCTTTTTGTCTTTGCATCATGTGCTGTTTGGGGACTATTTGTTAAATCTGCCATCCTGTCTGACACTGCAGTGCCACTCCTAGATGGGCCAGTTGTTTGTGTCGGCCACTTGGGTCAATAAGCTTAACCATCCAGCGACCTTGGTGCACCTCTTTTTTCTTTGCATCATGTGCTGTTTGGGGACTATTTTTTAAATCTGCCATCCTGTCTGACACTGCAGTGCAACTCCTAGATGGGCCAGGTGTTTGTGTCGGCCACTTGGGTCGCTTAGCTTAGCCACACAGCTACCTCATTGCACCTCTTTTTTTCTTTGCATCATGTGCTGTTTGGGGACTACTTTTTAAATCTGCCATCCTGTCTGACTTCAGTGACACTCCTAGATGGGCCAGGTGTTTGTGTCGGCCACTTGGGTCGCTTAGCTTAGTCACACAGCGACCTTGGTGCACCTGTTTTTTTCTTTGCATCATGTGCTGTTTGGGGACTATTTTTTGAAGTGCCATCCTGTCTGACACTGCAGTGCCACTCCTAGATGGGCCAGGTGTTTGTGTCGGCCACTTAGGTCACTTAGCTTAGTCATTCAGCGACCTCTGTGCAAATTTTAGGACTAAAAATAATATTGTGAGGTGTGAGGTGTTCAGAATAGACTGGAAATGAGTGGAAATTATGGTTATTGAGGTTAATAATACTATGGGATCAAAATGATCCCCAAATTCTATGTTTTAAGCTGTTTTTGAGGTTTTTTGTAAAAAAAACACCCGAATCCAAAAACACACCCGAATCCGACAAAAAATTTTCAGGGAGGTTTTGCCAAAACGCGTCCGAATCCAAAACACGGCCGCGGAACCGAATCCAAAACCAAAACACAATACCCGAAAAATGTCCGGTGCACATCACTAGTAAATAGACCCTATAGTCTGTTCCATCGCAAACCATGGACTTGAGATAGATACTGTATAAGATATTTGAAGAAACTTGGATGGGAACTCATATCAACCAATTGGATTCTAGCAGTGGCATAAGTTCATACAGGTGCCAAGGGGCGAAATAGACGGTGCCCCCCCCCCTCCCTGGCATCCGTCACATCATGCGCAATAATACAGCTGAAGGGCAAAGGAGGAAGTAATATGATCCATTTGTTGCGGCGACTAACCAATGAAACATCTGGACAAATAAAGATTCCTTATTGCCTCGAATTGTGGCAATAAGGAATCTTTATTTTCAGGGGCTGGCCACAAATAATAATAACTAGAGTCCTAAAAGGGTTTTTAAACAATTAGTACACACATTGTTCCCCACAGGAAAACAAAAAATGTCCCTCACAGGAAAGAAAAATTGCTAATAGTGTTCCACATTAAAAGTCTAATATTTTATATTCTCACAGTAAGTTACATGGGTACATATATGTGCATACTTTCATACATATATTAGTCATCGAAGCTCATATGAAATAAGAGTACAAAATAATAAAGCAGGCAGATTACCAGATGTATCATAGAGAGTGCCCCTGGCTCGTAATAAGCATGTGGGGATTTGGTTTGTGGATTTGTACTTGAATTTTTTTTTTTAATTATTAGGTTTGATGGCTTGGAGGGTGGTCTGCAAGCAGCAAGAGGTAGCATATACAGCCAGATGTCTGCATAAGAGACATCTGCTCCCCTCTGGCACCCTTGATCTCTTGTCCCACACACAGGCTCCTTACCTTGCTTCTGCACCTGCCCAGCTGCACTGGGATTCGGCTCCTCAATGCTCAGTGAGGGTCGTGGACGAATGATGCACCATGCCCGCAGCCAGTCACCAGAGCTGTGAGCACCAACAAGTCCAGGAGCAGGACCAAAGCTGATGCTGATCATCGGTCCGCTCTACTCCTCTGTCACAGCTAGTACATGTCAGGACACGGAGTGGGAGACAATAGAGGGGAGGTGACCCCTTCATGGCAGGCGCTCAGAGGCAACTGGCTCCATTGTCTCCTGCAGTTCAGCCTCTATATTCTAGATAATACGTAGTGTTTTCAAATGAGAGGTTTATTATTTTGTCAAGAGCCACATAACATACCAGTATATTTTTGATTTGTGCAATGGAAAGTGGAGTACCCAAAGGAAACCCACTTAAGCATGGGAAAAACATACAAATGCCATATAAGGCGCCCATAACTTTATTGTGATTAACATAAACCTTTCTTAAGCTAGCTTATCACTAAAATAAAATGACACACACTGAAATAAAGACACGGACACGGTAGCTGGAGTTAAAGGTCAGACGATATTTATTGATCGCTGACCAACTCTTTAAACTATAATTGTAATTGAAATTGGAATTAATTTAGATTGTAAAGTTAAATTTAGATTGGAGGATGGCAAAGGAAAAGTCGCTACCAGACACCAGCTCCAGTCACTTAGATGAAATCCAACAAACCAAGGAGGGGACGACCAAAACCCCGCCTCCTTCCTGCATAACCCGCATTGTGCTGGCCTCACCACTCTTTTCTCGTCTAAATGTCCAACCGCAAGAGAAGGACACACCTGCCGTCCTTCTAAAGAGGGTGCCACCACTTATGCCTGTTTGACCGCTGGTTGGTAGCGACTTCCCGCCACAAAAGGTTTTAACAAAACCGCCACCGCCATCCGAACAAGCAAACAAGAACAAACTAAAGACCCCTAACGGAAAGGACCAAAAACATCCTCCAGGAAAACCTGAAGTCCGTCCGGAGAAAGATAAACCCCATCCTCCTTGTAGAACTGCCTATTACGCAGCACAAGTAAAGGATGCCTGACAGCTAGGCCACCTATGGCCCTAACAAACAGAGACACCGCCGAATTCACCTTCTTGCGAGCCTTCTTCAGAGCCGAGAAACGCACCGCACCTCGCCAATGAAAACGCGGAACTATCTCAGACCACACAATATGGACTCCTGGCCAGTGACAACGAATCGCCACCAAATCCGCCTTAAAGGACAAAATTAAATCGATGCCCTTAACTCGGCCCAAATCATTGCCTCCTAAATGCAGGACAATACAACTGGGGCGACCCCAGCGGCGCTCACGGTGAAAAAGGAGACGCAACAAATCACCCCAAAGCATGCCTCTGACACCTAACCAATGCAACTCTCTAGACCCAAAAACATCAGCCGCCCTGAGTGCCATAGGATGTCTCGCCGCCCAAAAAATATAAGAAAGGCCAACCAGCCACACATGCTCCCCAAAATCAACGACAGCAGAAAAAGAAAAACACCCTAACATCAGAAATTTGAACACAACATAGATAAATGCAATAAACAGAAATAACCCAAGTGAAGGAGAAAACTCAAAAAACCTCCTGTGGACCTTAAGAGAACAGCCAATTGAAATTAGGCCCCCTCGGAGGAAAATGTAAAAATTCACTTCACACCCTCGATTCCTGAACGGTAAGCGTTCAAAAACCGACGAGTAAACAAGTTTTTGGGTTAGCACAACAGGCGCACCTAAATCTTATCAAAACAAACATAAGACTTATAGGAGGCAGACTTCCAACGGCCCAGCTCCCGAATAGCTGCCGGGGAGGAGCCCGTAGCCGCGGCATGGGTAGCCGCCCCAATCCGAAAGGAATGGGTACCGAAGTCCGCCCAGCGCAAACCTAGCGCCTCCAAACATTTTTTAAACACTGCAACAAATTGGAACTTAGTCAGCGGGACAGCGTGCGCATGCACTAGCAACTGGTCGCCACCCGAAGGTCTCAGCTGGAAATACTCCTGCGCTAGCCGCAGCGGGCAAACGCTCGCATCCTCCCGGGCCTCCAAGGACACCCAGCGACCCCGACCTGTTTGATCTGTCTTGGACCGCACAATCCTACAGAGCAACAGGCCATCCTGCAGGCGCACATTCCCGTAAAGCATACCGGACTCACGAGATGCCTTACTGCACGCCACTAACTCGCTCACTCGGAAAGCCCCAAAGAAAGCTAGGGCAAAAGCACAACTAAATAGGGCCACCTAGAACTCCGAGGTCGCAATTCGAGGCAGCACTCGCAGCAACTTCGTTAGAAGCTGCAAGGTCACGGGTCTACTCGAGTTCGCGGGCGCCGGTCGCATCCTAGCCCATCCTTTAAGCGCTCTGGAAAGGACAAAAGACCCGGTGGGGTCCGTCATCCCGTGGAGCCGAGAGTGAAAGGAAATGCCCGCAAGGGCAGAAGACATGGCCGCTTTTGACCTACCCCCTTGATAATGTTCCCAAACAAAGGCCATCAAAACGTCAGCCGGGGACTCACCTGCCACACCGTACCTACTTTGAAAGGCCCACCAATCACGCCAGGCCGCATCATACGCCCTGAGCGTGGAAGGAGCCAACACACACCTGGCCAGAGCAGCTAACCCGGCTCGACAATCTGCCAGACAGAAGACGGGCACGGTAAACCTTCCGCCGCCGCTCCCGGAACCAACGCCCGGAATTTATCAAACTGGAACCGAGACAACGCATCCGCAATTCCGTTGTCGATTCCGGGAACATGACGGGCCCTGAAATTAATATTGCGCCGCAAACAAACTAGCACCAGATGTCGCAAAAGCCACAAAGCCTGTGGAGAGGAAGAACGCTGATTATTTATAGCGTGCACCACTCCCAAGTTGTCGCAGCGGAACGAAATGTCCCAATTCGAGAACTGGCAGGCCCACAACTCCAGGGCAACTATGATCAGGAACAACTCCAGCAAAGGGAGGTTCTTTGTGAAACCCCGTGCCACCCAGGAGGACGGCCAGGCAGCAGCACACCACGACCCGGCAAAAAATGCCCCAAAGCCCTGACTGCCCGAGGCATCAGTGAACAACTGGAGCCAACTGTTGGAACAGCAAGGGGGAGGCCACAAAACCTCCCTGTTGAAGGACACCAGGAAAGAAACACAAATCTGCAAATCATCCCTGATCTCTCGGGAGAGGTACACAGTGTGATGCTGCCGGACCGTCCCCGCTGTGGCCCGTTCAAGTTTGCGGCAGAAAACCCTACCCATGGGGATAATCCAGCACGTAAAGTTGAAGGAACTCAGCAAAGACTGTACCTGCTTAAGTCGAACCCTGCGCTTGTCCAAACAATCGTGAATCAAACCCAACAGCTTACGCACTTTATCATCGGGGAGGCGACAGCAACCCGCCACTGTGTCTATTTCAATTCCCAAATAGCTAAGACAACTACAGGGGCCCTCACACTTGTCCGGCGCGACGGGAACCCCCAAACTTTCGAACAAGGACCTGGCAACCGACAGAATATTGCCACAGACCGAACTTCCCCCTGGGCCCATAAAGAGAAAATCGTCCAGGTAGTGGGCCACCCCGGGTTGCCCGGAGGCGGCCTGGACGCACTAGTGCAAAAAAGTGCTAAATCTCTCAAAATAGGCGCAGGAGACCGAACAGCCCATGGGGAGACACCGATCCACGTAAAACTCGGCCCCCAATTTGAAACCCAGGAACCGCAGGGAATCCGGGTGCAGGGGAAGGAGGCGAAAAGCCGATTCAACATCTAATTTCGCCAACAGGCCTCCCGGACCACAGTCCCGCACCAAGCGCAGAGCGTCGTCAAAAGACTGATAATGAACCCTGCACACGGCCTCGGGAATGTCGTCATTAACCGAAACGCCAGGAGGATGCGACAAGTGCTGTATCAAGCGGAACTTACCCGGGGCCTTCTTGGGCACCACCCCCACGGGGGAGATGCCCAAGGAGGGCAGAGGGGGAAAGGCGTAGGGCCCACACATGTGCCCCAAGCCGATCTCCGCGTCCACTTTCCGCTGGACCTCATGCGGGAATTCGCGAGCCGACTTCAAATTCTGGCGCGCCACCACGTGCACCGAATCCGAAATGGGCAGGCGAAAACCATGACTAAAACCCTCCAACAGGAATAACGCTGCCGACTTGTCGGGGTATAAACTAAGCCAGCGACGCAATTCGGGAACCCGAATAGGGGAGGGAGCCTTACTTACCAACTCCCCCGGTCTCAGCTGGAGCGGAGGGCTTACCGCTCGCCGCCGAGGTGCAGTCTTTGGCCGGGTGACCAGCCCCGCACAACTTACACGAGTGTCAAAAACAACAATTTACGCCCCTAGTGCATTTCCCCTCGTTGTAGGCAAAACACTTGCCTTTCCTGAGGAGTGGGAAACCGAAACCCCGGCCGCCGCGGGCTTCTTGACCGCGGCGTCCGGAGCGGGCTTGACCTGTTGTGTGACCTCCAACCAAACCTCGACATCCTTAAAACCCGCGGGCAGAATGGGGTTACCATCCTGATTACGACGGAATTTCTCGTCGTAATCTCACCAAAAGGAACCCTTGGATTTTAAGTACATGTCATGCACCAGAAAGAGATATTTAACCAAATTGGGATACTCTGCGGGCCGCGATTCGGTGTAGCAAGCCGTGAAAACCAAGAAACCCCGCAACCACTGGTGAAAATTACGGAAAGCATTCTCCCCAATGCCCCCCGGTTTCTTATTTGCTTCAAAAGCCTGCCGCATCTCATCCGTAAGGGTGAAGATGTCAACGTACTTCCCCTTCCTGATTTTTTTCCTGCATCCGCTTGCGAACCCCCGCGTAACAGCCGTATTGGCGCAATGCACCATCTCCGTATAACGGGGGGGTCAGGGGGAACCACCGCCGCCTTTCGCGATTCCTTAGCCACGCGCCGCGCAATAAGTATAGCTAGTTTACGCGGGTGCCGCGGAGAACCTGAAGAAACACTGCTAGAAGAGGTGGAAGAAGTACAAGAAGAACAATGGGGAGTAATAGCGTGCTCACCAGCGCCTTAAGGACCCGGAACAACGTCATCCGGTTCATCCGACTCCGGTGGCGGTGGAACATCTCCCGTCGGTGCCGTGGCCGCAGCTCTCTCCGACCTCCGGCCCCTCCGCCACGAAGACCCGGAACTTGCCAGCACCTGAGAGGAGGAAACAGAAGGGACAACAGGCGCAGGAGAAACCAGCGCATCAACAGAAATGGGGGGAACAGGCGGGAGCGGGGGCAAAGCACATTCGCTCGGCGGAGGGGGGCCAGCGGGCAGCGGCGGGAGAGGACCCACCACGGAGGGGGACGAAACGGCATGGGGGAAGGCAGACCCGACCCCCGTCGCGCCGCCAAAGGTGTAGGCAGGAAACCACGCGGGAGGTGGAAGGTGCCCGGCCGACCCGGAAAATGCCGACGAAACAGGTTGGAACGGAGTAGGAGCAGGGGGTGGCTGCCAAAACTGGGCCAACGGGTTCGCCCCAGCCGGGGAGGACCTGACATACGAGCCCGCAAAGGCAGGGGGGGGATCGCAACCCGGGGCCACCGGCTGACCACGTGGGGTGGATGCCAGCGGCCGAACTTGCAAAATACGGGTAAAAGTGCGGCGAGGACAAAACCGGTGGGCCTGTGAAAGGCGCTCCGGAGGACACGGGCAACGCCTGCGCAACTGGCCAGGGAAGGCCACTGGGAAAAAACTGTCCCCCGGCAAACCCGTGAGGCGCGGCAAACAACAGAGGAGGGCCAGCCAGGTGGAACGCAGCCACAATGGACGACTGCGTCACCACCAGCTGCACCGCCCCCACCGGGCCGGGGGGGAGAGCCTGGAACCCGACGCCCGGGGATGCCGACGCGAGAATATAACCAGCGGGTGACCGGGAGCCAAACGAAAACACCCCCGCTGCGAGATCCCCCGCCGGGGACCGCAACACCGAAAATGCGCGTGGGGCCCCCGCCGCGGCAATCTGTGAAAACCCCACCCCCCTTAATGCACTGGGGCCCACCCTAACCACCCCATCCCCAACCATATATGCGGGGGGAAACGGCCCCCCCGCAGGGGGGAGCCCATCCACAGCTGCTTCAGCCCACGTAATAGAGGGCGCAGGAGCTCCCTGCAACCCCACAACATCCTGACCCCCCAGCAGAGAGTGCCCCCCCTCATCTCCCGCAGCCCGCCGGAGCCGCCGGCGGGAGGGGAAGGGGAGATGAGCCACAGCTAGACGCGCCGGGCAAGGGAGCCGCCCGGCGCACGGAGGCCTCCGGGGACGCCAGCGGCCGCGGCTCGGCCGAGACATCCTCCACAGCAGCACGGCCGGAGCGGCTGCCGGCCGCACTATCACCGCTGGCAGGGGTGCAGACCACAGCGGCCCGACCCCGCCACGATACTACAGCCGCCGGGATCAACCTCCTGGGGGCCGCACTCCGGGATCGCGGACATGGGGTGCCCGCGGCTTCCACGAGGCGGCGGGAGGGGGGGGCGGATTCGCGGGGACACGGCATGTTAAGACAGCAGGACCAAGTCACAGCAACAGGGGAATGCAATAAAGGGAGTCCTAACACAAGGGAAGCAGCAACTAAAATCTACTACAATAAAACAAAGGGGAGTAAAACAGCACAATGTATGACAGAGGCAGCCGTCCTGGGCCATACAATAATGGCAAGAGGAAGTCTGAGGCACATGACTATGCCTTATATACTATACTGAGACCAACCCCTTAAAGCTTGACGGACAACCCTATGATCCTATAGGAAAAAACAACCGGAAACCATGATCTACCTAGCAACTGCTTAGTAATAACACAACCAATCACAAAAAATTGGGCTCTTATATGGCCTCAGGCTTATGCAGCCTTCAGCTAATCTAGTTAGAGCCATGGTGGGAGTCGAACCCAAGACCTCAGTGCTGTGAGGCAGTAATGCTAACCATTTCATCAATCCTGTTAAAAAAGAAAGAAAAAAAAAAGTAAAAACAAACATAACTTCTGCAAAAACCTTAATTTCTTTCAATGGTTCCCTGTATCATTTTTCTACTTCAGATGTTTTCAAATCTGACAATATGGTGCAAGTGGTCAGCTGGTGGCATTGTTAATTTTTTGGGGGTTGTTTTTGTATATTTTCTAACATGTATTTTATAGTTATCAATTATTATTATTATTTACTATTTATTTATTTATTAACAGTTTCTTATATAGCGCAGCAAATTATGTTGCGCTTTACAATTGGACACAATGATAAAGTATAACTGGGTAATAACAAACAATCATAGAGGTAGGAAGGCCCTGCTCGCAAGCTTACAATCTATAGGGAAATAGGCATTGAGACACAAGGATAGTTGCTATCTATTGCATAGTTGTCCACCGGATTGCAAAGGTTCTAGGTGGGCTGCCTGATATCACATCACAGCAATCAGGGGTTAAAATGAGGGGGAACAAGGTGGAACTGAGTTTCACCACCTGTAATGGTAGGAGAACTAGTTCCACCATCTCCATTGCCCTCCACAGTAATTCCAATTGGAAAGCCTGACCCATCACCTACATCAAGCGATAAGGCAGGCGGCGCTAGTGTTACTGATGAGCTACAGACACCTCCCCTTTTCTCAGGTCCTGGTTGCTCCACGGTCCTCCTCCATTTACTCCTGGTTTTCACATGTCTGTTGGACAGCATTAATCCCCTTCTCTGGTCTCAGTGGTTTCCTTTTCCGGCACGGTGTATGTGATGTCATGCTGTCACCGCTGCTGAAGTGAAGAGGAGCAATGAAGAGGAGCAGGCTCTCTGCATCTTGCAGACAACATGAGAGGGGGCTGAAGGGACAGAGAGGTGGGGAAGCAGCTGGAGGGAACAGGCGGTGAGCTGCTAGAGTGACAGAGGCAGATATGTGTATAAAATGTGTATAAAAAGGGCACTACTGTGGGCATCATGTGTATAAACTGCACTACTGTGGTCATTATGTGTAAGGGGCACTACTATTGAGGGCATTATGTGTAAGGGACACTACTACTGTGGGAATTGTGTATAAGGAGCAGTACTGTGTGGCATAACAAGCATAAAGGGTACCATTGTGTAGTGCAATGTGAATAAAAGGCACTACTGAGTGATGTAACCTGAATAAGGGGCATTACTATGTCGTGTAATATGAATCAGGGGCACTACATGCGGTGTAATGTGAAGAACATGGTGCTGCTGTGTGGTGTAATTTGAAATGGAGGTACTATTACAGTATGTGATCACGCTGCTTCTTTGTGAGAACAATGTCCCTTTATAAAGTATGCAAAGTAGGGCACCAATTTATAGTTTGCAAGGAGTTGCCAAAACACTAGCACTGGCCCTGGCTCCACTTAATGTATGTATGTGTGTGTGTGTGTGTGTGTGTGTGTGTGTGTGTGTGTGTGTGTGTGTGTGTGTGGGATGGGGGGGGGGGGGGGCAGGTGGTTGGAGAAATGAGTTCCACCACCTCTACATGACCACTTTAACCACTGACAGCAATGATGAACCAGGGTCAACAGGAAGGGAAAGTGATGAAAGAGAAAATATGTGGAGGATATGTGTGGACTGTACAGTGGGGATATAATTGGATAGGAAAGCTTATGAAGGTTGAGTGAGTGGTTCAGGAATGTGATAAGATAGCCTGAAGAGGTGAGTTTTCAGGGAACGCTTGAAAGTTTGGAGACTAGGGGAGAGCCTTATTGTGTGTGGGAGGGCATTCCACAGAGTGGGTGCGACCCAAAGAAAGTCCTGCAATTGTGCATGGGAGCGAGTAATGAGTGTGGATGAGAGATGTAGATCTTGTGAAGATCGGAGAGGTCGGGTTGGGGGATATTTTGAGATAAGCGAAGAGATGTACATTGGTTTAGTTTGGTTAATGGCGTTGTGTGTGAGTAAAAGTATTTTATATTGAATACGGTAGAATACAGGTAACCAATGGAGGGATTGATAGAGAGGATCTGCAGACGATGAACTTCTAGCGAGGAAAATTAGCCTCACAGCTGCATTCAGAAAGGATTGTAGTAGTGAGAGTCTCTTTTTGGGAAGGCCAGTAAAATGAATATTGCAATAATCAATGCGGGAGATAATGAGAGCATGGATTAGAGATTTGCAGTGTCTTGTGTAAGGTATGGTCATATTTTGGATATGTTTTGTAGATGCACGTAACATGATTTTGAGATGTGGGGAGCAAAGGACAGTTCTGAGTCAAGTATGACACCTAGGCAGCGAGCTTGTGGGGTAGGATTGGTTGTTGAGCTCTCAACAGTGATAGCGATATCAGGTTGGAAACTACTATTGGCCGGTGGAAATACAATTAACTCCGTTTTGGAAATATTAAGTTTGAGGTGGCGAGATGACATCCAAGATGAAATGGCAGAAAGGCATTTAGTGACACGGACCAATACATGTGGTAACAAATCTGGGGAGGATAGGTAGATTTGAGTATCATCCGCATACAGATTATACTGAAATCCGAAAGAGCTGATTAGTTTGCCAAGAGATGAGCTATAGATTGAGAACCACTTAGGACCTAAGACTGAGCCTTGCGGTACTCCAGCTGAGAGAGGTAGTGAAGAGGAGGTTGATTCAGAGAAGCGAACACTGAAGGAGAGATTATATAGGTAGGATAGGAAAGAGAGGGCTGTGCCTTGAAGACCTAGGGATTGTAGTGTTTGTAAGAGAAGAGAATGGTCAACAGTGTCAAAAGCAGCAGAGAGATTTATAAGAATAAGAAGTGAGTAATGGCCTTTGGACTTCGCAGTGACTAGATCATTCACTACTTTAGTCAGTGCTGTCTCTGTGGAGTGTTGGGAATGAAAGCTTGACTGAAGTGGGTCCAATAAATTGTGTGAATTAAGAAAGTGTGTGAGGCGAGTGTAGGCAAGTCTCTCAAGTAGCTTGGAGAGACATGGTAGCTGAGAGATAGGACGGTAGTTTGAGAGAGAATTAGAGTCAGAATTTAGTTTTTTTTAGATTGGGAGTAATCACTGCATGCTTGAATATTGAAGGAAAGATACCAGTAGAGAGAGAGAGAGAGAGAGAGAGAGAGAGAGAGAGAGAGAGAGAGAGAGAGAGAGAGAGAGATTACAGATGTTAGTTAAAGTTGGGATGAGCACAGGAGATAGAGATTTACTTACTTGTGAGGGTATAGGCTCAAGAGGAGAGGTAGTTGAGTATCATGATGAGAAGAGTGCTGACACTTCATCTTCATTTGTGGTATCAAATGAAGAGAGAGTGCCAGAAGGTTCAGGTAGAAAATTGAGCAGGTCACTGGCTGAGGAAGAGCATACCAATTCATGTCAGATCTTATCAATCTTGTCCTTGAAGAAGGAAGCTAGATCTTGTACCTTGATAGTGGCTGGTGAATTGGGTGAGGGAGGATTCAGAAGTGATTTAAATGTCTTAAAAAGTTGTTTACGGTTAGAGGCTTGAGCAGAAATGAGAGTTTGGAAATATGTTTGTTTGGCAGTGTCCGGGGCATTATGATAAGTGTGGTAGACAGTCTTATATCCGAGGAAGTCACGGAATACGAGATTTTTGCCACTGTCGCGCAACTTTCCATGTGCGTTTTTGTAAGTGTCTTGTTAATTTAGAGTGCCAATGTTGACATCTAGGCCTACGTGGAGTGTGATGGGTAGCTGGAGCCACTTGGTCAAGGGCTATTTCTAGAGTCTCGTTCAGATGTGATACAGCAGTCTCAGGAGAAGTAAATGCAGAAATAGGTGAGAGCAGTTGTTGCGGAGAGGTGGATAGTTCTTGAAAATTAATTGTGTTAATATTTCTGTAGGTTTGAGTAGGATTGAAGGACTTCAATGACTATGAGTTTCAGGTAGTGGTGGAGAGCATGCAGGTGAAAAGGTTGTGGTCTGAGAGGGGGAAAGGAGCGTTAGTGAATTCAAAAATCGAGCATAATCTGGTGAATAGTAGATAATAATAATAATAATAATAATAATAATAATTTTATTTATATAGGGCCAATAGGACTCAAGGCGCTTAACAGATACATAGCATAATATAGTACAGAAAATAATGAAGTACAGAACAGCGTTTAATAAAATACAGAAGCATGAAGATACTAAAGGGACATTATGGAAATGTTTGAGTAAACAGGAAAGTCTTGAGTCTACTTTTGAAGGATTCTATAGTTGGGGCCTCTCGCACTGTGTGGGGAAGTGAGTTCCATAGAGTTGGAGCCGCATGATTAAAAGCTCGACCTCCAGATGAATTATGGGAGATTCAAGGTACTGCTAAAAGTCCTTCATCTATAGATTGCAGTAATCGAGTGGGGCAGTATGGGATCAGGCAGAGGCCCTCCTGATAAGTAGAGGAGTCAGTCCATAGGGTGAAGCCGAGAGAGGAGGTTAGAGAAAGCAGTTTGGAGGCATGAGCAGCAGATTTTGGACTATCAATAGCAAAATTTAAATCACCCATGATGATGGTGGAGATGTTAAATCGGCAATCCCTCATTCACCACTTTATTAAACTTAAGGAAAAAAGCTTTCTATATAAATGTCTTTCTTGCACTGAATTTTTTAAGAAAATAAAAACATTGCATTTGCATAGAAATTAAATGACTATTTGTACTAAGACTTAAATACACAGGTGTAGGTATAGTAGACGGAGGGGGTACAGCTGCTACGTGGTCCGTTCCCAGGGCCGGATAAAACCTTGGTGGGGCCCAGGGCACTTGATATAGCAGGGCCCAGGGGAAGGGGGGGGGGGGGGAATGTATATAATATTGTGCTTACCCCCCCAACATGACTCTTTCCAGGAGGGACAAAATGCTCTCTACCTGGACTATCCTCTTGATATATGATTGGCGTCACATGTGTTGAACTATTTCATTTATAAGTACAGTATTTCATCATAGGTGATTACAATCATAAACTAAGAAGGAAGTCCAGGTAGAGAGCATTTTGTAATGGTCATGTTGGGAGGTATGAATTGTGTACTGTATATTAAATTCAAACCAATTGTGTATATTAGATTATTTATCAAATTTAAACCAATTGTGTAAATTATCATTTTAAACTAATAGTTTAATAATGCCTGGGTACTGTTTATAGCTCCACATAATTGAGAGACAACTGTTTTATAACATTTTCTTGTAGTGGAACAAAGACAACTTAAAAAAACTTTACAATACACATACTGTAGAAAAATAAAATCTATACTTTATCTTGACACATGCAAGAATAGCATCAGCCTCTGTACTACTTACACACTGTGACAGGAATCAGGTGGACTCTCTGTGTCTCTCTCTCTAGACCCGAATGCTCTCATTAGATAACAGGTTACACAGGACCTAGGCACCCAGGTGAGGAGAAAAAGAAGCTGGGCCCCTGGGTCACTTGCAGCTCTCTCTCCCCTCCTATCTCTCCTCTGGTAGGGAAGCTCCGTTGGCAGCTCATTAAACCTGAAACTACTATGTCTCTTCCAGCACTACATACTGTCCTGCTCACATTCTGGCTGCCTGGTTCTGCTGCTGCACAAGAGGGAGAACTAGTGATGTCAGTGTTCTGTGGTCGGGCGGCATCCTGACAGAGGGGGACCAGGGTTACAGTTTCCCCTGTGCTCCCAGCTTAATCTGGCTATGCCCGGCCCTTCCACTGTTCCCAGTTACGCTGCCTCCTCTCTGTCCTCACTGATGTTGTCAGGAGGTATAGCATTACTTCGCCTGACTCCTCCCAGCATTAGTGAGGATGGAGATCTGCAGCAGATGACACTGCTATGAGAAGAGAAGCAACGGGGCATAGGAGGTGAGTGCCCACCCTGTACTTAGTCGTGCAGTGCGCAGGATGAATAATGGTATAGTATAGTGTTATATGGGAAGGGGGGGGAATGCAATAGTGGTGCCGTGCAATGCAGGGAAGAGGTGTGTACAGTTTGCTAAGGGCTGCCCATTCGGCTTGGCTGCTGTTTCTTATGGATTCTCAAGTGTGAAAACACTTAAATGGAAGTGTAAACATTCCTCTTGTGTACTTCTGTGATGGACTTTGCAAGCCCTGCGACACCCATTTTGCATAGCTGAGCAATGCTCAAGTACATTGGAGGATCCGATCTCTCCAGCATCAGCCCACGGGATGTAGTTAAGTGACCGGCGGTCACAGTACCTCCCCCTACATCCCAAAGCCTGACAATCCCGACAGTCAAATTGTGGCACACGTCCACGAGGGGCGGGATGACGGTAAGTGGCACAATAATCATTCCGTCCCATCAGGGTTGGTGGGGGTGGGGTGGGGGGTGGGGGGTTTCTGGGTACTCAAAAAAACCTTGCTTGTGCACTGACTTCTTGAAAGCCCACCCTCTCCTCATTCTGTGCACTTAAATTAAACATGACACATATTTCACCTTATAATGCACAGGACTATGGTGCTGTTATTATTTTGGCACATTACACTCTCTGGAAGCTGGCCACACCCCTAAGTATGGGCCCCTATCACTGCATTCCCTCTCGGGTTGGGGGGGGGGGGGGAGCTGCTCATCTCTAAGGGTGCAGTTCACTCATTTGCTATATGACCTACTTGTCATCAGAATATTGTGGGAATGCTTATAATGGTAACACATCATAACTGCAGCAGCATCATTTTACCTCACACCTCACAGTTTTTCATCAACTCACCTTAGGGCTACTGCATTACGGTTTGACATTGTACTGCCCCAGTCCAAATTTCCACCTGTCACTGTCCCCTGAGCACCTGCAAAGGGCACCCTGCTGCCTGGAGAGGTGCACATGATTCCTCTTTAGGATCCACATAGCACACCTTCATGAGCCGCATGTGCTTGGGGCAACGGGAGCCAAGCCAGCTGAAGCCACAGAAGTGCCCTGCTACTATGCTGATAAAAATCAACACTGTAGCCTAGTGTTATAGAAGCATGGCTAAAGAGCACAGAAAAGAGCTATAAAATTGAGATGTGTGCAGATTACATGTTTTGGTTTTGGTTATAAATAGAGATGAGCGGGTTCGGTTCTCAGAGAACCGAACCCTACCGGACTTCACGTCACGAGCCCGGATCCGAGTCAGACTCGGAAACCAGAACGAGGCAAAACGTCATCATCCCACTGTCGGAATCTCGCAGGGTTTGGTCTCAATATAAGGAGCCGCGCGTCGCCGCCATTTTCACTCCGGCATTGGAGAAAGTAGAGAGAGGACATGTCTCCGTCTTCAGTGTCCGTGTCTTGTGCTGCATCTGTCCAGTCACAGTGGTTGTGTCCTCTGCTGCCATATGTCCAGTGCTGCTGTATAAGTCCAGTCCAGTGGTGCTGTGTTGTGCTGCATCAGTCCAGTGGTGGTGTCCCTGTGCTGCCGTATATGTCCAGTGGTACTGCCGTATATGTCCAGCGTTCTGCCGTATATGTCCAGCGGTACTGCCGTATATGTCCAGCGGTACAGCCATATATATCCAGTGATCCTGCCGTATAATTCCAGTGATCCTGCCGTATAAATCCAATTATCCTGCCGTATAAATCCAGTGATCCTGCCGTATAATTACAGTGGTACTGGTGTATAAGTCCAGTCCATTGATACTGCCGTATATGTCCAGTGATACTGCCGTGTATGTCCATTAATACTGCCTTATATGTCCACTGGTACTGCCGTGTACAGTATGTCCAGCAGTACAGCCGTATATGTCCAGCGGTACTGGCGTATAAATCCAGTGATCCTGCCGTATAAGTCCAGTGATCCTGCCATATAATTACAGTGGTACTGGCAAATAAATCCAGTCCAGTGATACTGCCGTATATGTCCAGTGAAACTGTCGTGTATGTTCATTAATACTGCCGTATATGTCCAGCGGTACTGACGTATAAATCCAGTGATCCTGCCATATAATTCCAGTGATCCTGCCGTATAGTTCCAGTGATCCTGCTGTATAATTCCAGTGAGCCTGCCGTATAATTCCAGTGAGCCTGCCGTATAATTCCAGTGATCCTGCCGTATAATTACAGTGGTACTGGCGTATAAATCCAGTCCAGTGATACTGCCATATATGTCCAGTGATACTGCCGTATATGTCCATTGATACTGCCGTATATGTTTATTGATACTACCATATATGTCCAGTGGTACTGCCATATAAATACAGTGGTCCTGCTATATAACTCCAGTGATCCTGCCGTATAATTACAGTGGTACTGGCGTATAAATTCAATCCAGTGATACTGCCGTATATGTCCATTGATACTGCCGTATATGTCCATTGATACTGCCGTATATGTCCAGTGGTACTACCGTATAAATCCAGTGATCCTGCCATATAATTCCAGTGATCCTGCCGTATAATTTCAGTCATCCTGCCGTATAATTCCAGTGATCCTGCTGTATAATTACGGTGATCCTGCCAAATAAGTCCAGTGATCCTGCCATATAATTACAGTGGTACTGGCATATAAATCCAGTCCAGTGATACTGCCGTATATGTCCAGTGATACTGTCGTGTATGTTCATTAATACTGCCGTATATGTCCAGCGGTACTGACGTATAAATCCAGTGATCCTGCATATAATTCCAGTGATCCTGCCGTATAGTTCCAGTGATCCTGCTGTATAATTCCAGTGAGCCTGCCGTATAATTCCAGTGATCCTGCCGTATAATTCCAGTGATCCTGCCGTATAATTACAGTGGTACTGGCGTATAAATCCAGTCCAGTGATACTGCCATATATGTCCAGTGATACTGCCGTATATGTCCATTGATACTGCCGTATATGTTTATTGATACTACCATATATGTCCAGCGGTACTGCCATATAAATCCAGTGGTCCTGCTATATAACTCCAGTGATCCTGCCGTATAATTACAGTGGTACTGGCGTATAAATTCAATCCAGTGATACTGCCGTATATGTCCAGTGATACTGCCGTATATGTCCATTGATACTGCCGTATATGTACAGTGGTACTACCGTATAAATCCAGTGATCCTGCCATATAATTCCAGTGATCCTGCCGTATAATTTCAGTCATCCTGCCGTATAATTCCAGTGATCCTGCCGTATAATTACAGTGATCCTGCCGTATAATTACGGTGATCCTGCCATATAAGTCCAGTGATCCTGCCGTATAATTATAGTGGTACTGGCGTATAAGTCCAGTCCAGTGATACTGCCGTATATGTCCATTGATACTGCTGTATATGTCCAGTGGTACTACCGTATAAATCCAGTGATCCTGCCATATAATTCCAGTGATCCTGCCGTATAATTTCAGTCATCCTGCCGTATAATTCCAGTGATCCTGACGTATAATTACAGTGATCCTGCCATATAATTACGGTGATCCTGCCATATAAGTCCAGTGATCCTGGCGTATAATTACAGTGGTACTGGCATATATGTCCAGTCCAGTGATACTGCCGTATATGTCCATTGATACTGCCGTATGTGTCCTTTGATACTGCCGTATATGTCCTTTGATACTGCCATATATGTCCAGTGGTACTGTCGTTTATGTCCAGCGGTACTGCCGTATAAATCCAGTGGTCCTGCCATATAATTCCAGTGATCCTGCCTTATAAATCCAGTGATCCTACCGTATAAATTCAGTGATCCCTTCGTATAAATCCAGTGATCCTGCTGTAGAAGTCCAGTGATCCTGCCGTATAATTACAGTGGTACTGGCGTATAAATCCATTCCAGTGATACTGCCGTTTATGTACAGTGATACTGCCATATATGTCCAGCAGTACTGCCGTATATGTCCAGCGGTACTGCCGTATAAATCCAGTGATCCTGCCATATAAATCCAGTGATCCTGCCGTATAATTCCTGTGATACTGGCGTATAATTCCAGTGATATTGTCGTATAATTCCAGTGATATTGTCGTATAATTCCTGTGATATTGCCGTATAATTCCTGTGATACTGTCGTATAATTCCAGTGATATTGTCGTATAATTCCAGTGATATTGCCGTGTAATTCCTGTGATATTGCCGTATAATTCCTGTGATACAGCCGTATAATTCCAGTGATATTGCCGTATAATTCCTGTGATACTGGTGTATAATTCCAGTGATATTGCCGTATAATTCCTGTGATATTGCCATATAATTCCTGTGATACTGTTGTATAATTCCAGTGATATTACCGTATAATTCCAGTGATATTGCTCTATAATTCCTGTGATATTGTCGTATAATTCCAGTGATATTGCCATATAATTCCCGTGATACTGGCGTATAATTCCAGTGATATTACCGTATAATTCCCGTGATACTGGCGTATAATTCCCGTGATACTGCCATATAATTCCAGTGATATTGCCGTATAATTCCTGTGATACTGCCATATAATTCCAGTGATACTGCCGTATAATTCCCATGATACTGGCGTATAATTCCAGTGATATTGCCATATAATTCCTGTGATTTTGCCGTATAATTCCTGTGATACTGCCGTATAATTCCAGTGATATTGCCGTATAATTTCCGTGATACTGGCGTATAATTCCAGTGATATTGCCATATAATTCCTGTGATACTGCCTTATAATTCCAGAGATATTGACGTATAATTTCCGTGATACTGGCGTATAATTCCAGTGATATTGCCGTATAATTCCTGTGAGTTTGCCATATAATTCCTGTGATACTGCCGTATAAATCCAGTGATCCTGCCGTATAATTACAGTGGTAATGGCGTATAAATCCAGTCAGTATATATATATACCCTGTTGCAAAGTGTATTACTGAGACCATAACAACTATGCTGGTGTTAGATGTGCATCCAGTATCCGCCATTAGTGCAGTGGGACTGCAGTGCCAACCCTAGATGGGCTAGGTGTTTGTGCCACACACTTGTGTCGCTTATCTTAGTTATTCAGCTACCTCATTTCACCTCTTTTTTGATCTTTGCATGATGTGCTGTTTGGGGCCTTTTTCTATATCTGCCCTCCTGTCTGACACTGCAGTGAAACTCCTAGATGGGCCAGGTGTTTGTGCCGCACACTTGTGTCACTTAGCTTAGCAACCTTGGTGCACCTCTTTTTCATCTTTGCATCATGTGCTGTTTGGGGCATGGTTTTTTTAAAGTGCCATCCTATCTGACACTGCCGTATAAGTCTAGGGGTACTGTTGTATTAGTCCAGGGGTACTGCCATATAAGTCCACCAATTGCAGAATTTTTGAAAAATGACAGGGGCGTGCAGGAGATGCTGTCAGTGGACTGAAAAATTGCGGGCCACTTTCGACATTCAGCCACTGCATGCCACTACTAGATGGGCCAGGTGGTTGTGTCGCTCAATTGTGTCACTTAGCTTAGTCATCCAGCAACCTCAGTGCACTTCTTTTTCTTCTTTGCATCATGTGCTGTTTGGGGATTAGTTTTTTAAAGTGCCATCCTGTCTGCAACTGCAGTGCCACTCCTAGATGGGCCAGGTGTTTGTGCCGCACACTTGTGTCGCTTAGCTTAGTCATACAGCTACCTCATTGCGCCTCTTTTACATCTTTGCATGATGTGCTGTTTGGGGCCTTTTTTTTATATCTGTCCTCCTGTCTGACACTGCAGTGCCACACCTAGATGGGCCAATTGTTTGTGTCGCTTAGCTTGGTCATACAGCTACCTCATTACACCTCTTTTACATCTTTGCATGATGTGCTGGTTGGGGCCTTTTTTTATATCTGCCCTCCTGTCTGACACTGCAGTGAAACTTCTAGATGGGACAATTGTTTGTGTCGCTTAGCTTAGTCATACAGCTACCTCATTGCACCTCTTTTACATCTTTGCATGATGTGCTGTTTGGGGCATTTTTTTTTATATCTGCCCTCCTGTCTGACACTGCAGTTCCACTCCTAGATGGGCCAGGTGTTTGTGCCGCACACTTGTGTCACTTAGCTTAGCAACCTTGGTGCACCTCTTTTTCATCTTTGCATCATGTGCTGTTTGGGGCAAGGTTTTTTAAAGTGCCATCCTGTCTGACACTGCCGTATAAGTCCAGGGGTACTGTTGTATTAGTCCAGGGATACTGCCATATAAGTCCACCAATTGCAGAATTTTTGAAAAATGACAGGGGCATGCAGTAGATGCTGTCAGTGGACTGAAAAATTGTGGGCCACTTTCAACATTCAGCCTCTGCATGCCACTACTAAATGGGCAAGGTGGTTGTGTCGCTTAGCTTAGTCATCCAGCAACCTCAGTGCGCCTCTTTTTCTTCTTTGCATCATGTGCTGTTTGGGGACTAGTTTTTTAAAGTGCCATCCTGTCTGCAACTGCAGTGCCACTCCTAGATGGGCCAGGTGTTTGTGCCGCACACATGTGTCGCTTAGCTTAGTCATACAGCTACCTCGCTGCAACTTTTAGGCCTAAAAACAATATTGTGAGGTGTGAGGTATACAGAATAGACTGAAAATGAGTGGAAATTAATGTTATTAAGGTTAATAATACCGTAGGAGCAAAATGACCCACAAATTCCGTGATTTTAGCTATTTTTATGTTTTTTTCAAAAATCATCCAGATCCAAAACCAAAACCAAAACAAGAAAGAGTGGTTTTGGCAAAACCAAGCCAAAATCAAAACACGAGCGGAGAATTTGAACCAAAACCAAAACACGATTAGTGCCCCCGCACATCTCTAGTTCTAAATCATCAGCGTGTTTTTGTTTTGGTGAAACCACCCTCAAAGGGGAGATGTAGTTAGGAGCGGGGTTTAAACCCGCAGCTAATTGATCACACTGCCAGAACTCGCTAAGACCCAGAGACAGGATTATTCCTCGTAGCCTCAGGAGCTGCAAGGAAAATTCTGTATTAAATGCAGTCTTCTGCATTTATCACATGGTGAAACCCATTAGATTCTGCATTTTACCAGCACAGCAAACTCCGCTCCCAAGTGTTTTTGTTTTAGGTCTGGATTTCTTTAAAAATGTAAAAACACAGCTAAAACATGTAACTATGACTTGTTTTTGGTCCAATATTATTATTAACATCAACAATATTCATTTCCGGTCATTTTCAGTCAATTTTGACAAATTTTGGCAACTGAAATCACAAGGGAGGGACTTGTTGGCAAAGTGTTGCTGTATTTGATAGTGATGTTAATCCACACAATTGATAGTTAACCAGAACGCTGGTTTATTAACATACAAAGACAACACTTGTTAATGCGGAAGATGTTCTGCAGCAGCAGTAACTCACTCATATATATGACAGGCTGCTTCAGTGAAAGCGCGGTACTTATCACTATACGTCATGTGGCTGTGGTAAGGTAGTGACTCTGACAGTATGGGATGGAAGGCTGCACATCCGTGCAGACTAACTCCCATTGGAAGGAACTCACACCGCCCACTGCTCTCCGTCCCGCTCAGGTAGTGCGAAACACGCTATAGGAGGAACTGTCTCTCCCCACTGCAGGAGGAACTGCCTCTCTCTCTCCACTGCAGGAGGAACTGCCTCTCTCTCTCCACTGCAGGAGGAACTGTCTCTCCCTCTCCACTGCAGGAGGAACTGCCTCTCTCTCTCCACTGCAGGAGGAACTGCCTCTCTCTCTCCACTGCAGGAGGAACTGCCTCTCTCTCTCCACTGCAGGAGGAACTGCCTCTCTCTCTCCACTGCAGGAGGAACTGTCTCCCCCTCTCCACCGCAGGAGGAACTGTGTCATCAGGCTCCTCCGCCTCCATGATGCTCCAGTACTAGAGGGGTTAAGTGCATGGGGTGGGGGGAGTGCAGAGGTGCTATCTCCCACACAGGAACACCCGTGGCAGCGCGGGCATTGCCAGTGCCATCGCTTATTACCAGCCGCCTTGTGGCGCCCGGGAATCAGCATAAGCTATTAAACAGTTACGCCCACCACCTGGCCAATAGGAGTCCAGGGGGTGGGCTTAACTCAATAATAGCTTATGCTGCACGGCTGTCCCCGGGGAATCAGTCAGTAGCATGCCCGGAAATCTTCCGGGATAGCCAGCGCTGACTACCCCGGAAAATTTCCAGGCACACCACTGTAGGGGTTGAGGTATCTTAAAATTCTTTTAACTGCAATCCAGTGTTGCCTCCCAGGATTGATTGCAAACTGACTTGCCCGACTTACTGCATGTGTGATGTCAGGACGAGTCCCAATACTTGTGTACATTAAGCTACCAACAGCATTCTGATAAGGAATCTCTTTTATTTCCTCTATCTCTTCCTGGCTGCTCGGTGACATGGCCTTTCCCATTTTTACATCTTTGTCAATGGGAGTGCTTACTGGTTTTGCGTTGTCTACATTGACATTCTCAGTTTCAGACACGCTTTCTGCTGCCTGTACATCCAATGATACATGTTGTTTTTCCTCTTGCTCCACTGCCCCAGTTAGTGGCGCTATTTCATGGAACACCACATCTCTTGATTTAAGAAAACGTTTACTTGTAACATCTCAAAGTCTGTATCCTTTGCTTTTGTCGCAGTATCCGAGCATTATACATTCTATAGATTTCGGATCTAGTTTTTTCCTTTCCTCCTTTGGTATATGTGCAAAAGCTTTGCTCCCGAAGACACGAAGATGACTGACACGTCGCTTTTTATTTGACCACGCCTCCAGTGGCATTTTACCTTTTACAGCTACTGTAGGTGCACAATTTTTTAGGTAAACTGCAGTAAATACTGCTTTTGGCCAAAAAAATTTTTCCAGGCCCGCATAACTTCACATAGTCCATGCTCTCTCAACAATTGTGCAGTTTGCTCGTTCACTCATGCCATTGTGTTGCGGTGTGTATCCAATTGTTAGTTGATGCTTTCTGCCATATTTTTTAAGGAATGCGGCTAACAGCTTGTTGTCATACTATCCACCATTGTCGGATCTCAAGACCTTTAATTTCAGACCTGTCTGAGTCTCCACCAGGTTTTTGTATTCCACAATTTTGTTGACAACTTCACTCTTCTCCTTAAGGAAGTACACGTGCGTCATCAATGAGAGTCATGAAATATCTGTAGCCACTGATTGATTCCACCTCCATTGGACCACATACGTCGGTGTGCACTAGAGCTAGTGGTGTCTCTGCTCTACTAACTGACTTTGGAAATAGGTTGCGAGTTTGCTTTCCTTTTATACAGCTCTCACACATAGGTCTTTCATCGTTACTCATGGTGATACCTGTTACTATGCCATCTAGCAGTTTCTGGACCTTGTCTTATCCTAGATCACCCAAATGTTTGTACCACAGCTCCACTGATTGGTTTGCATCAGTAGCTGTCATTGCAGAACACTCCTCAGTGTATAGGATATATAGTTGGTTGCACCAGCTTGCTGAAGCAATTACAGTCCCTCTTTTATTTTGCACCATACACTTGCCCTTCTCAAACTGGACTCTGTAACCAGTTTTCTCTAGGACGCTGATAGCAATGAGATTACTTCCTAAATCTGGCAGGATTAATACAGGTACATCTTGGATATCTGTAACAACTGTTTCTCCTCTAATTCTTAAACGCACTGTGATTGTCCCAACTTGTGATGCAGTAAGGATTTTATTTCCAATCCCTTTTACTGTAGTGGGTTCCCATGATATTAAAGAACTGAACCAATGCTGATTGCAACTGAAAAGCCTAGTGGCCCCCGAGTCCATGTACCAGCAATCCTTCTTATGACTATCTGCTATATTCAGTGCTGACTCGTTTTGTTTGTCATGCTGTTTCTGCGCACCACTGGAATTTCTCATCCTACAATCTGAAGCCTTATGCCCCAACTTGTGACACACAAAACACTTGAACTTGAGCTTTTTGGACTTTGTCCCTTTTGTGCATAAGCCAGAACCTTCAGCTATGGTCTCGACAAAAAAAATTGTTTTTTGGAACTGTAGTAGCTTGGCCCTTATAATTTCTGTTGTCAGCTTAGTATCATTAGACTCCAATGCAACCACCAAAAAAAATCAAATTCTAGCATCAGATTTTGTAACATCGCTATTGCCACTTCCTCCTCATCCTGTGCCCCCACAATGCTGCACTATTGACAATATCTTATGGATGTAATCATTCATGTCTTTGCAGGCACTCAATTTTGTCCCATATAGCATGTGTCTCAAACTTATCCTTCTCATCAGACCTCTGTACTCATACGTCTTTTGTAGGGCTGTCCGCATGTCCTTAGCTGACACTTTCCCACTGATTATAGAATGAACATGCTGCTCCACAGCTAAACCTATCATGCCGATGGCTCTGTCTACATCATCTGGGTTAGGACCTGCTCCTGAGTCTAATGTGACCTTCCACAATTTTCCCCGCTTAAGCTGCATCTCCATGGCAAACTTCCATGTAGTGTAGTACTCTGAATAACATTTTGCAAACTTCATGCTGTGCCCTGTGCTATGCATCTTCTCAGCGTTCTAATAAAATGTTTCTTTAAATTAATCTGTTGTACTTTTGTTCTGTGTACCTCTGTTCTGGGCTATCACTCAAACACGCTGGGCTGGGCCCATAACCTGTTGGCAGAGTGTTACGGCATTTGATACTGATGTTAATCCACACAATTGATAGTTAACCAGAATGCTGGTTTATTAACATACAAAGACAACACTTGTTAATGCGGAAGATGTTCTGCAGCAGCAGTAACTCACTCATATATGTAACAGGCTGGTACAGTGAAAGCACGGTACTTATCACTATATGTCATGCGGCTGTAGTAAGGTAGTGACTCTGACAGTATGCGATGGAAGGCTGCACGCCTGTGCAGACTAACTCCCATTGGAAGGAACTCACACCACCCACTGCTATCCATCCCGCTTAGACAGTGCGACACGCGCTACAGGAGGAACTGTCTCTCTCGCTCCACTGCAGTAGAAACTGTCTTTCTCTCTCCACTGCAGGAGGAGCTGTCTCTCCCTCTCCACTTCAGGAGGAACTGTGTCTTCAGTCTCCGCCTCCCTGATGCTCCAGCACTACAGGGTAAACACAAGAGTATACGCACCCAGTGTAATGTGTACACAGGAGACAAGGTACTGAGTGCACTATACTCCAACAGGACTTACATGCAATCTAAAATGCACAAGATCCCTTTTTGAGAGCAGAGATCCAAACTTGCGGTAAAATGCGAGCCGTGACTCGGTTCTACTCTGAACCCCAAAGTGACCCGAGCCAGGACTGTGTTCTACTCTGAACCCCAAAGTTCAGGTGTGTTCAGTTTTCAGCAAATCCGAACCGCACATCTTTACTATACAGCAAAACAAAACAAAAGAATTCTGCTAGAAAATATATACAATCCAATGCATAGCAATGCAAGCCACCTGCAAGTATAAAACTTCCTATAACGGCAAATGGCTATAAATTGTTGCCACAGGCTACATTAGGTGTTTAATCTTCCACTGTACAAAGCATACATTTCAAGGTCAATCTATGCAGTTTTATTTCTGTAAAAGTAGAAAGTGTGGTATAAACTGAATGTGAATTTTCATTGTTTTAAGTATACACTTAAATAAATGGCAAAGGTCGTTTGTTATAAAGCAAAGTGATTGGCTAATCTCCAGTGTGTTTTTGGCTTACTTTGCAAAATGTGGTTTTCCAGGTAAACCTAGAGGAGCTATCTGATTTCCCCTGTCTTCTCCTTGGACATTATAATGGAAAGTCATCTGGAAGCCAAGAAGAGGTTGAATGTTAGGAAATTTGTTTCCAAATAAGAATGACACCATTTCCTCAAAAAACATCCTCATATACTAAATAATGACATACTTTGGAACATGACTAATGTTCTGCACTGCTATTTGCCTTGGTCAAAATTACAGTCAAATATAGGAAGGATGGTAAGAAAATGTTTCACTTACTAATCACATTTAAAGCCTTCCTGGTGGATTGATGCTTTCGCTGTTAGAAAAAAAAAGGAAATGTGATTAAGTATTTATTTATACAGTTATGTCATCATACATATTTTCCCATCTGATTTAATTTTTTTTTTTTTGAGTAGATGAAAAGCTTATATTCTTAATGTGTCCAAGTCTTTTATCTTTAGGAACTGTGTTCTATACGCACAAACACAATCCAGATTCTACCACACATGAGGCCAGTAGAACACCATGACCAGGACGTGCCTCATTTAGCATAGGAAGAGAGATTATAGTTAAAATAAATTAGGCTTTTTTAACATATATCACTGTCAGTAGCGGATCTTGCCACGGGCAAGCAGGACTTTTGCCCGGGGCGCCGCCTTCCGGAGGGCGCAGGGTGCCATCCGGAGGGCGCCGCACTAGGGCAAGATCCGCTGCTGCTGTGTGCCCCCCGCTGGACTCTGCCCCCCTGCTGCCGCTGGTCGCTGCCCCCCCGCTGCCGCTGTGAAGGGAAACTAGACGCGTACGCGTCTAGTTTCCCTTCGTGGAGAGGTCCTTTACTGTGCGGTGCGCGATGATGTCATGTCTCCACGAAGGGAACTAGACGATGATGTCATCGCGCACCGCATATCATTTCAGTTTGTACAGGGGGCGTAAATGGCCACGCCCCCTGTATGAAGCCACGCCCCCTATTGCAGCCTGGGGCGCACAGAGCCCCAGGACCGGCCCTGATCACTGTTGAAGGCAATAAGAAGCAACTTGGTAAATACGTTCTTTCCTTGTTTTGTCAGACTGCTATAAATAATGTCACGGTTTAGTCACAGTGTTACCTTCCGGTGATGACTGGAATCCTACGTCTGCAACTCGTGGTTGAAATAGATGATGCTGAATGTAACTCTTTCACATGGAATTTGGGCAGCAGTGAGAACTGACTTTGATATGAATTACTGGTAGTAGACCACTGAGTGGTTCTATACCAGACTGGTTACCGGCTGAAGAAATAAGCTTGACCGGACTGGTTACCGGCTGGAGATTAAAGCTGAACAGGACTGGTTACCGTCTGAAGCATAAAGCTGCCCCTGGTTACCTGCTTGCATTAACTTTTTGTATCATGTTACTCTGATCTTTTTCTTATAAATAATTTTTTGCATTCATTAGAGGTGCTCAGTGGCAAACGCAGGATTTGCATGGGGGGGGTTTCCAGAACTGGCCGGAGCCAATCACGGGGGTGGGGACTGAGGTGACCCAGTATATGCTGGGTCCATAAAACTAGTGTGTCTGTGTGTGTGTGTGTGTGTGTGTGTATATATATATATATATATATACACACATATATATACAGTATACATATATCTACACACACACACATTATATATATATATATATATACACACACATACATATACACGGGTGGTCTTCAGTATGCCGGCGGTCGGGCTCCCGGCGACCAGCATACCGGCGCCGGGAGCCTGACCGCCGGCATACCGACACTTATTCTACCTCGTGGGGGTCCACGACCCCCCTGGAGGGAGAATAGAATAGTGTGGAGCGCGTAGCGTGGTGAGCGCAGCGAGCCCGCAAGGGGCTCATTTGCGCTCGCCACACTGTTGGTAAGCTGGCGGCCGGCCTCCCGGCGCCGGTATGCTGGTCGCCGGGAGGCCGGCCGCCGGGAGATCGTAGTGAACCCATATACACATATACATAGCATATTAAACATGCATACATATATATATATATATATATATATATATATACACACACATACAGTACTCATATATATACACATGTATATATATATATATATATATCATATGTGTGTGTTTATATGTATGTATGTATGTATATACATGTGTATATATGTAGGCACATGGATATATATGTACTATAATTAAAATAAAGTAAACTTTTATTGCACTTGCAAGTGCCACCAGGAAGACAGCAGGCTGCAGAGGACGCTAGACAGTCATTAATAATACTCATGCAGCTAAATTTAAATTTTTTAGTGGAGGGGGGTTTCTGGGTACTCGGAAACCCCCCCTGGGTGCGCCACTGGTGCTGGTTCTTCTATGCTGGACTATATACACTGCTCAAAAAAATAAAGGGAAAACTAAAATAACACATCCAAGAACTGAATGAATGAAATATTCTACTTAAATACTTTGTACTTTACATAGCTGAATGTGCTGACAACAAAATCACACAAAAATTATCAATAGAAAACAAATTTATTAACCCATGGAGGTCTGGATTTGGAGTCACACTCAAAATTAAAGTGGAAAAACACACTACAGGCTGATCCAACTTTGTTGTAATGTCCTTAAAACAAGTCAAAATGAGGCTCAGTAGTGTGTGTGGCCTCCACGTGCCTGTATGACCTCCCTAGAATGTAGATGGATAGTATACTTAATGGATGACGAGTGACGACACAGAGGTAGGTACAGCAGTGGCCTACCGTACTGCTATAAGTATATATATAGTATACTGGTGGACACTGTCAGCAAACTGCAAAACTGTCTAAAATGCACCACAGGTATAGAATGTAGATGGATAGTATACTTAATGGATGACGAGTGACGACACAGAGGTAGGTACAGCAGTGGCCTACCGTACTGCTATGAGTATATATATATTATACTGGTGGACACTGTCAGCAAACTGCAAAACTGTCTAAAATGCACCACAGGTATAGAATGTAGATGGATAGTATACTTAATGGATGACGAGTGACGACACAGAGGTAGGTACAGCAGTGGCCTACCGTACTGCTATAAGTATGTATATAGTATACTGGTGGACACTGTCAGCAAACTGCAAAACTGTCTAAAATGCACCACAGGTATAGAATGTAGATGGATAGTATACTTAATGGATGATGAGTGACGACACAGAGGTAGGTACAGCAGTGGCCTACCGTACTGCTATAAGTATATATATAGTATACTGGTGGACACTGTCAGCAAACTGCAAAACTGTCTAAAATGCACCACAGGTATAGAATGTAGATGGATAGTATACTTAATGGATGACGAGTGACGACACAGAGGTAGGTACAGCAGTGGCCTACCGTACTGCTATAAGTATATATATAATAAACTGGTGGACACTGTCAGCAAACTGCAAAACTGTCTAAAATGCACCACAGGTATAGAATGTAGATGGATAGTATACTTAATGGATGACGAGTGACGACACAGAGGTAGGTACAGCAGTGGCCTACCGTACTGCTATAAGTATATATATAATAAACTGGTGGACACTGTCAGCAAACTGCAAAACTGTCTAAAATGCACCACAGGTATAGAATGTAGATGGATAGTATACTTAATGGATGACGAGTGACGACACAGAGGTAGGTACAGCAGTGGCCTACCGTACTGCTATAAGTATATATATAATAAACTGGTGGACACTGTCAGCAAACTGCAAAACTGTCTAAAATGCACCACAGGTATAGAATGTAGATGGATAGTATACTTAATGGATGACGAGTGAAGACACAGAGGTAGGTACAGCAGTGGCCTACCGTACTGCTATAAGTATATATAGTATACTGGTGGACACTGTCAGCAAACTGCAAAACTGTCTAAAATGCACCACAGGTATAGAATGTAGATGGATAGTATACTTAATGGATGACGAGTGACGACACAGAGGTAGGTACAGCAGTGGCCTACCGTACTGCTATAAGTATATATATAATAAACTGGTGGACACTGTCAGCAAACTGCAAAACTGTCTAAAATGCACCACAGGTATAGAATGTAGATGGATAGTATACTTAATGGATGACGAGTGAAGACACAGAGGTAGGTACAGCAGTGGCCTACCGTACTGCTATAAGTATATATATATAGTATACTGGAGGACACTGTCAGCAAACTGCAAAACTGTCTAAAATGCACCACAGGTATAGAATGTAGATGGATAGTATACTTAATGGATGACGAGTGACGACACAGAGGTAGGTACAGCAGTGGCCTACCGTACTGCTATAAGTATATATATAGTATACTGGTGGACACTGTCAGCAAACTGCAAAACTGTCTAAAATGCACCACAGGTATAGAATGTAGATGGATAGTATACTTAATGGATGACGAGTGACGACACAGAGGTAGGTACAGCAGTGGCCTACCGTACTGCTATAAGTATATATATAGTATACTGGTGGACACTGTCAGCAAACTGCAAAACTGTCTAAAATGCACCACAAGTATACAATGTAGATGGATAGTATACTTAATGGATGATGAGTGACGACACAGAGGTAGGTACAGCAGTGGCCTACTGTACTGCTATAAGTATATATATAATAAACTGGTGGACACTGTCAGCAAACTGCAAAACTGTCTAAAATGCACCACAGGTATAGAATGTAGATGGATAGTATACTTAATGGATGACGAGTGACGACACAGAGGTAGGTACAGCAGTGGCCTACCGTACTGCTATAAGTATATATATAATAAACTGGTGGACACTGTCAGCAAACTGCAAAACTGTCTAAAATGCACCACAGGTATAGAATGTAGATGGATAGTATACTTAATGGATGACGAGTGATGACACAGAGGTAGGTACAGCAGTGGCCTACCGTACTGCTATAAGTATATATATATATATATATATATATATATATATATAGTATACTGGTGGACACTGTAAGCAAACTGCAAAACTGTCTAAAATGCACCACAGGTATAGAATGTAGATGGATAGTATACTTAATGGATGACGAGTGACGACACAGAGGTAGGTACAGCAGTGGCCTACCGTACTGCTATAAGTATATATATATATAGTATACTGGTGGACACTGTCAGCAAACTGCAAAACTGTCTAAAATGCACCACAGGTATAGAATGTAGATGGATAGTATACTTAATGGATGACGAGTGACGACACAGAGGTAGGTACAGCAGTGGCCTATCGTACTGCTATATATAGTATACTGGTGGACACTGTCAGCAAACTGCAAAACTAAAATGCACCACAGGTATAGAATGTAGATGGATAGTATACTTAATGGATGACGAGTGATGACACAGAGGTAGGTACAGCAGTGGCCTACCATACTGCTATATATAGTATACTGGTGGACACTGTCAGCAAACTGCAAAACTAAAATGCACCACAGGTATAGAATGTAGATGGATAGTATACTTAATGGATGACGACACAGAGGTAGGTACAGCAGTGCACTCTGCACTGTATTCCTCCTATATAATATTAATTATACTGGTAGTCCCCAGTCCCCACAATAAAGCAGCACACTGAGCACAGATAGGGAGTGTTTTTCAGGCAGACAACGTATACTGGTGGTCACTGTCAGCAAAACTCTGCACTGTACTCCTGCTATAGCTGCTCCCCAGTCCCCACAATTAAGCAGTGTGAGCACTCAGCACAGATATATTATGCAGCTCACTGAGCACAGATATGGTATGGAGCATTTTTTTCAGGCAGAGAACGGATAAAAACTGGTGGTCACTTATCAGCAAAACTCTGCACTGTACTCCTAACAGCTGCTCCCCAATCCTCCCCACAATTACGCAATAAACAACCAATGAATCAAGTTCTGTCTTCTACAATAAACGGAGAGGACGCCAGCCACGTCCTCTCCCTATCATCTCCAATGTACGAGTGAAAATGGCGGCGACGCGCGGCTGCTTATATAGAATCCGAATCTCGCGAGAATCCGACAGCAGGATGATGACGTTCGGGCGCGCTCGGGTTAGCCGAGGAAGGCGGGAAGGTTCTAACCTGCCTCTGATCCGTGTAAACAAGGTGAAGTTCGGGGGGGTTCGGTTTCCGAGAAACCGAACCCGCTCATCACTAGTATATAGCAGTACAGTGCTGCATTGTGGTGACCACCAGTATATAATAGTACAGTACAGTTGTCCATTGCTTTATCTTGCAGCTCTGTGTCAGACTCAGTTCTATTCTCCAGATTAGTGCTCATATCTTTGCTGCACTGTGGGGACCAGTATATAGTAGTACAGTGCTGCATTGTGGTGTCCACCAGTATATAGAAGTACAGTACAGTTGTCCATTGCTGTATCTTGCAGCTCCGTGTCAGACTCAGTTCTATTCTCCGGATCAGTGCTCAATATCTGTGCTGCATTGTGGGGACCAGTATATAGTAGTACAGTGCTGCATTGTGGTGACCACCAGTATATAGTAGTACAGTACAGTAGGCCATAGCGTTATCTTGCTGCACCATGTCACTTCTAGTATCCTGATCAGTGCTTAATATCTGTGCTCAGTGTCAGTGCTGCATTGTGGTGACCAGTATATTACAGTACAATAGTCCAGCGCTGTTCTCGCTGCTCAGTGTCAGTTCTCCGTAGTATCATCAGTGCTCAGTATAATCAGTTCTCAGTATAATCAGTGTGCTGTTAGACGTGCGCCCATTTTCCGCTATTAGTGCATTGGGATTTAGACAATTGATGAAGTTATTGTGTCCCTGGTACAAAATCCCATCTAGATTCCACTTCACTAGGCAGGCGATAGCGAGATTTTACCAATTAACATCAGTGATTTATAATTATTAATTACAGTGATCTTGCCAAATAATTCCAGTAATTTTGTCATTTTCTTCCAGTGATTTGGACCAATAATACCATTGATTAGAACGAATAATTCCTGTGATTTTGTCATTTTCTTCCAGTGATTTGGACCAGTAATACCATTTATTAGAACAAATAATTCCTGTGATTTTGTCATTTTCTTCCAGTGATTTGGACCAATAATAACATTGATTGGAATGAATAATTCCTGTGATTTTGTCATTTTCTTCCAGTGATTTGGACCAATAATACCATTGATTAAAATGAATAATTCCTGTGATTTTGTCATTTTCTTCCAGCGATTTGGACCAATAATACCATTCATTAGAACGAATAATTCCTGTGATATTGAGGTGTTTGTGTTGCTTAGCTTAGCCATCCAGCGACCACAGTGCACCTCTTTTTCTCTTTTCTTTGCATCATGTGCTGTTTGGGGACCATTTTTTTAAGTGCAATCCTGTCTGACACTTCCGTATATGTCCAGTGGTACTGCCATTTGAAATAATTCCCGACATTACTGCCATTTAATTCCAGTGATTTTGTAATTTTATTCCAGTGATTTGGACCAATAATACCATTGATTAGAACAAAAATAATTCCTGTGATATTGAGGTGTTTGTGTCACTTAGCTCTGCCATCCAGAGACCACAGTGCATCTCTTTTTCTCTTTTTTTTGCATCATGTGCTGTTTGGGGCCAATTTTTTTAAGTGCCATCCTGTCTAACACTGCAGTGCCACTCCTAAATGGGCCAGGTGTTTGTGCCGGCCACTTGGGTCGCTTAACTTAGTCATCCAGCGACCTCGGTGCAAATTTTAGGACTAAAAATAATATTGTGAGGTGTTCAGAATAGACTGGAAATGAGTGGAAATTATGGTTATTGAGGTTAATAATACTATAGGATCAAAATTACCCCCAAATTCTATGATTTAAGCTGTTTTTGAGGGTTTTTTTTTTTTTTAAACACCCGAATCCGACAAAAAATGTTAAAAACGCGGCCGCGGAACCGAATCCAAAACCAAAACATAAAACACAAAAAATTTCTGGTGCACATCACTACTTATAACCAATACAGGGAAATGGCACTGATGTTCCCATTTGAATGTATGTATCTGTGATTTATTTTTTCCCCCCAAGAATGTAACAGCTGCACAATGGGGTTAACATAGTAACATAGTTGTTGAGGTTGAAAAGAGGTGAAATGCCTATCGGGTTCAACCTGTATTCTGTGTTTAGCTGTGCACATTATAATGCACCAGTTGAAATAATGGTTTCGTACCAATTGTCAACTATGTTTCGAACAACTCCCACATACTAATGCCAATATATTAAATGCTGTAGCCTTGGATACTTTTTTCAGCTAGAAAGCTGTCCAATCTGATTTTGAATGCATTTACAGAGTCCGCCATTATTACCTTCTCCGGCAGGGAGTTCCAAGTCTTAATTTCCCTTACCGTGAAGAACCCCTTCCTACGTCTTGTACGGAATTTCCTCTCCTCTAACCTCAGTGAGTGTCCACGTGTCCTATACAGAATTCTATTAATAAACAAATCCCCTGCTAACTCCTTGTAATGACCCTTTACATATTTTAAAATATTAATAATATCTCCTCTTAGACGCCTCTTTTCTAGAGTATACATATTTAACATAGTTAGCCTTTCCTCGTACTCCAGTGTCTCTAACCCTTTAATCAGTTTAGTAGAACGCCTTTGAACTCTTTTGAGTTCCGCAATATCTTTTTTATAATATGGTGCCAAAAATTTAACACAATATTCCAGGTGCGGATGTACCAATGATTTGTACAGCGGCATGATTACATCCTCGTCCCTGGTCTCAATACCCCGTTTTATGCAAGCAAGGACTTTACTTGTCTTCTTCACTGCATTTTGACACTGTGTACTGTTATTGAGTGTATTATCTATGAGGACCCCCAAATCTTTTTCCACTACTGATACCCCTATATTTTCCCCATTAAGTGAATAGGATGCAAGTTTGTTTTTAATCCCAAAATGCATAGCTTTGCATTTTTCAATATTGAACCTCATTCCCCATTTAGACACCCAGAATTCAAGTTTAAATAAGTCATTCTGTAGAGACTCCACATCTATTTCCAAATTAATTACCTTACACAGTTTAGTATCATCTGCAAAGATTGATACTATGCTTCCCAGGCCTATTCCTAGGTCATTAATACATATATTGAACAGTAGTGGACCAAATATGGACCCTTGTGGTATACCGCTGACTACTAGTTCCCAGCTGGAGAACATCTCATTGACCACTACTCGTTGTACCTGATATCCAGCCAATTACCTATCCATGTACAAACAGTGTATCCTAGGCCAAGTTCCCTTAATTTGATGATCAGTCTCTTGTGAGGCACTGTATTGAAGGCTTTTGCAAAATCTAAATAGACCACATCCACTGCTTTTCCCTGGTTAAGATTATCGCTCACTTTGACGTAGAAGCAAATTAACTTAGTTTGACATGATCTGTCCCTCACAAACCCATGCTAACTCGTGCTAATAAACTTAGTATTCCACAGATAATCCTCTATGCTATCCTCAAAATTCCTTCCAATATTTTACCCACTATAGAGGTTAAACTAACTGGTCTATAGTTCCCAGGATGATTTTTAGAACCCTTTTTAAATAATGGCACTACCTCAGCTATACGCCAATCCATCGGTACCATACCCGATTTAATGGAACTATAGAAAATCAAGTATAAGGGTCTTGCAAGCTGTGCCTTAAGCTCCATAATAACCCTCGGACGAAAACCATTTGGTCCCGGTGATTTATTAATCTTTATGTTGCTTAGTCTCTCCAGGACTATTTCCTCACTTAAACAAGCATCTAGTCAAGAATCATTACCTTCACTGTCGTTATGCACTACTAACACCGTCTGATCCTCCCTGGTGAAAAAAAGCTGTTCAGTATATCCGCTTTTATTTTGTCATCGTTTCCAAGGCTCACAGTTCATCTTTTAATGGGCCTATGTTCTAATTTTTTAACCCTTTAATGTTTATGTATTTATAAAACTCTTTGGGATTGGCTTTACTCTCTATAGCGATTTGTTTTTCGTTTACAATTGTAGCTGCCCTTATTACTTTTTTGCATCTTTTATTGCATTCTTTGTAATACTGGAATGACTCCTCCCCTCCATTAGTTTTAAATGCTTTAAAAGAACACCTCTTTTTAGCCATTGCTTCTTTGACATCCTTATTAAGCCATATTGATTTGAGTCTATTACTCCTGCGTTTACTGCCCAAGGGTATGAATTTGTGAATATTGCTATCAAGCAACCCTTTTAAAGCATCCCACATTTCCGATGTGTCTTTACCATGAAACAAAACTTCCCAATCAATGTCGTTTAGTGCCTGTCTCAGCATATTGAAGTTAGCTTTTCTAAAGTTGAATGTTTTTGTTGATTCCTTATAGCTATGTTTCTTGAAACTGATGCTGAATGTGATCATATAGTGATCACTGTTTCCCAAGGTCTCCCCAACTGTAATGTTTGATATAATGTCCACATTATTGGTAATAACTTGGTCCAGAACATTATTACCTCTGGTTGGGTCCTCGACTAATTGAGACAAGTATTGATCCTTTAATGTGTTTAGAATCCTGATGCTCCTAATTTTTACACATGAATCGTTACTCCAGTTTATACCCGGATAGTTAAAAATCCCCTAACACTAGGATGTCCCCCATTCCCGCAGCTTTTTCAATTTGCTGTGAGAGTAGTTCCTCATCACGTATGCTAATATTTGGTTGCTTGTAGCACGTGCCAATGACTAGTTTCTTTATTTCAGTGCCCCCACTAGTGATCTCAACCCATAGTGATTCCACATTATCACCAGTCCCCTCGTAAATAACATATATTAAGTTTGGTTTTAGAGATGGTTTTACATAGAGACATAAACCTCCTCCCCTTTTGGTAGCCCTGTCCCTCCTGAAAAGTGAATATCCTTCCAAATTAGTAACCCAGTCGTGAGAGTCGTCCCACCATGTTTCCATAATACCTATAATATCATACTGATTTTTTGATACATGCCATTCCAATTCCCCCATTTTACCTGATAGGCTTCTTGCTTTCGCAAGCATACATTTTATGTTAATATTTCCTTTGCCCTTTTGCTTTAATGGTAACTTACCATTATTTACAAGTGCCTTTCTAGAATTATTCTTATCGACTGTTATTCTATTCTCTACCTTACCCCCCATCAGGGGTTAAGGTGCAATCAGTGAGATTGCTGGACTATTCAGGGAGTTAGGGAGATTGCTTCTATTTCAGGGAGTCTCCTGTAGAATGAGGGAGCGTAGGCAAGTATGTTTATACCAACAGAATAATGTACAAAAAGACAGCAAACTACATGTACAGTAGTTTAATTTGGACCACATGGCCTGCCTGGTAGTGGTATCACACTCTATAGCAACAATATTAACACAAGGTCCCAAAGGTCAAAGCGCAACAAAAAAACATTACACTGTTCAACACTTAAGTCACGTAATCGGTCAGGCAGAGATGCACCTCTCTGCCGGTAACCTCAGGGTACCATGTGTAAAATGTGGCACTGGTGCTCCCGAACTGTGTCATGTGGAACGCAAAACTGGATATAAGCAGCTAGCTCCTCCTGTGGAATGCAACAACTTCTAATGCAGCTACCAGTTAGCAAGCAACATCAGTGCACATGTGCAGACCAGTAGGGACCATATGGTAGCACTGATCCCAAGTTTTGAATGACCAGCTAAACTACAGGAATAATTTATTAAACTCAATAAAACAGGAGTTAAAGGGAATGTCTCATATCAGCACATCCCTAGGCATACAATGCTAGCAAACTCAATGTGATATTAGAATATTACTAGAGATGTGCACAGGACCATTTTTGCTGGATTTGGAATTGGCCCTGATTCGTCATCCGGCTTTGTATTTGGTTTTTGCCAAACTGCCGTGACTGGTTTTGTTTTTTTGTTTTCAAAAATTGACAAACAAAACTAAAATCACATAATTTGGGCCTTTTTTTTGTTCCATGGGGGTGATTCAGACCTGATCCTAAATGTGTTAAATTTAGCACATTTATGATCAGATTCTCTGACATGCGGGGGGACGCCCAGCACAGGGCTAGTATGCCCCACATGTTAGGCGCCCGCATTAGACCCGCAGCCATTTTTGTGATAGCATTGGCTGCGTGTGATGTCATGCAGCTGCCCCGACTACGCCCCGTTTCTCCGTTGCCACCCCTGTTTTGAAGTCTTGTCCCCGCAATACTCCATCTCCGTCTTTGAAATGGAGTATTGCCTCCCCCCCAACCCCCGCGACCATCTCTGCCTCATAGACAGGCAGAAACAATCGCATTTTCTGTGGGGCGCCGTAGAAAATGCAGGCGCATGCGCAGGATGGGCCCTGCGCAGGATCCCGCATCCTCTTAGCAATTTTTACTATTGGAACGTTTATTGCAATTGCGATCCAACCTGAATCAGGCTTTATTTGTAAAATATAAAATATACATCACAATATTAGATGCCACTAAGTGAGCAAAACTGCCGGCAAATGACAGTAATACAATTTTTCTCATGTAATAATTTTAAATAATAAGTGAAATCACATTTCCCTTAGGTCAGTCATGTAAAAGACAAGGGCCTCAAACCAGAAATAACCAGTCTTAGCCGGTCTGGTGGGGTGTGTGAGGTCATGCTGTGATGTCATAATGGAAACTGCCTATGTCAGGGCTATGCTGTTGCTGTCTCTTGCATATGCTTTCAGAGCCCTGGCACGGCATAGCACACTGGTAGAAGGTTAGTGACTGGACAAAGATAAGAGCAGCTTATTTTGAATCGTCGGCAGACGTTTAGCATGACTATTATAATACATGACTTATGACCTTGGGGATAGCATAGTATTGGATAAAAACAAAATCTCACACCTACTGGGACAGTGCCATTACTTAACATCCACAAGCAGCTGCAAATGGGCCATTGGAGATATATGAAGGGTGCTTTACTCTCTCTCTCTCTGCCTGCCTAAATCCCAGTGTGCCAGTGTTGCACGCTGATTCATTTTTATTAATATGTAGAGATGTAAGAGAATTAAATTGTGCTTTAATCATTACTTTTGTTTTTATCCAATACTATATACAGATGTAGCCATGCTGATCATGGCTACATCTGAGGGAAACGTGCACCCTCGACGCAGCTATGCGCACCTGTGCCTAGCCATGTCGAGTTGCGGCATTTGCCGCCCCCATCCATGTGAATGGGGCACACACATGTCTTAGACCAGACGTAAGCAGTGCGGTCGCGACTAACAAGGCGCAATCGCCTTAAGATGTAGCCACAACGAGAATGTCTACATTTGTACAGTTGTAATTCCTGTTAGCGTCAGAAATGAATGCTATGGTGGTTATGACTGTCCCCCTCCCCCCCTCACTCCCACTCAGGGTTGGACTGGCCCATAGGGGTACAGGGGAAACCACCGGTGGGCCCTACTGCCTGGGGGCCCACCTCCTCGTCTATGGATCAGGTCCCGTCTGTGCACTTGAATTGTACATTAGACATATTATCTACAGTGCATTGCAGTTATTAATCTGGTACATTATCATACATGCACTAGCAGTATTTACTATATATATTTATCATGGGCCCTATACCATGTTAGCCAAGCCTCTGTTGCAGCAGGCCACACCCCTAAGCATGGGCCTTTTCCTCTGCATTCCCCCGGTGGGCTCTCCATGCCTCACTCATTTCTTGCTCTCTTTTTTCACTCTCTCACCATTGACGTATAGGTGCGTTTTTCTCCTCCCGGGTAAATAGGTCAAAATATCAGATTTGAGGTGACAGATGGGAAGACTGGGTTAGGCAAGGTTAGTTGGTGGGTGGGTGGGTGGTCTGGGAAAACCAGGGACGTGCAGTCAGGGAAGGCAGGGGAGGCAGTGCCTCCCCTGTCATTAATGATTAAAATAATATAAAGAAGATACTTATGACACATACTGTATTCTGTGTCATAAGTATCTACTTTATATTAATCTAATCATTATCCCTGTTTAAATGTGTTTGGGAGGCACCGATCGTGGTGCGTCCCATTGTGAATGGGGAAGGGTGTGGGAGCGGGGGGCGGGGGTGGGCGGGGCCTAGCCATGGGCATTAAAAGTCCATTGGAAATGCATGGGATAGCGGCACCATTAGAGGTGCTGCTTTCATACAGGGACGTGCTTTCAACCCATGAAAGCACGCCCCTGTCATTGAGGCCACAGTGATTGGCCAGAGGATCCATCACTGGATCCGCTGCCATCACTGTATGGGTGCGCGGAGGTGCGGGCATCGGTGGCAGTGAGAGTATTAGTGGCACTGCCATTCTGCAGAGTTTGGCAGCGGAGCGGTACCAATTTCAAAAATGGCACCTCAGCGTAATTTTTGAAATTCAAGATGGCAACCACGAGCCAATCACGGCTCGCTGCGTCATCACCCCGGCCCCTCCAGCTGACTTATATAAGTCAGCACGAGACATCGGCGTCAGTCCGACGGCGGAAGAGCTCCTGAAGAAAGAAGACGCTGGAAGTCCTGGATGGGCGGCAGCCATGCAAACGAGCTTAAAGGCCGCTGCCCCCAGGTGAAGACCCTGAATAATAAACTTATTTTTAAAGACGGTGTGGTGTTTTTATTTTAATATTTTCTTTACAGGTGGACTACAGGTGCCGGACATGCTGGCACTTGTGGTTCTCCAAGTGCTATGCAAAAGAGCTTAACGGCCGCCGCCTACCAGGTGAAGACGCTGGAAGCCCTGGGAAGGCGGCAGCCATGCAAAAGAGCTTAAAGGCCGCTGCCTCCCCGGTGAAGACGCCGGAAGCCCTGGGGAGGCGGCAGCCATGCAAAAGAGCTTAAAGGCTGCTGCCTCTCAGGTGAAGACACCGGAAACCCTGGGGAGGCGGCGGCCCCCCAGGTGAAGGCGTCGGAAGCCCTGGAGAGGCGGCGGCCATGCAAAAAAGCTTAAAGGCCGCCGCCCCCAGGTGAAGACCCTGACTAATAAACTTTTTTTTAAAGACGGAGTGGTGTTTTTATTTTAATATTTTTTTTACAGGTAGACTACAGGTGCCAGTGGGCCCTTTATGTCCGGACATGCTGGCACTTGTGGTTCTCCAAGTGCTATGCAAAAAAGCTTAACAGCCACCGTCCACCAGGTGAAGACGCTGGAAGCCCTGGGAAGGCTGCAGCCATGCAAAAGAGCTTAAAGGCCGCTGCCTCCCAGATGAAGACGCCGGAGAAAGACGACGGAAGCCCTGGGAAGGCGGCGGCCCCCCAGGTGAAGACGGCGGAAGCCCTGGAGAGGCGGTGGCCATGCAAAAGTGCTTAAATGCCGCCGTCCCCAGGTGAAGACCCTGACTAATAAACTTTTTTTTAAAGACGGTGTGGTGTTTTTATTTTAATATTTTCTTTACAGGTGCCAGCGGGCCCTTTATGTCCGGACATGCTGGCAATTGTGGTTCTCCAAGTGCTATGCAAAAGAGCTTAACAGCCGCCGCCCACCAGATGAAGAAGCTGGAAGCCCTGGGAAGGCGGCAGCCATGCAAAAGAGCTTAAAGGCCGCCGCCCCCAGGTGAAGACCCTGACTAATAAACTTTTTTCTTAAAGACGGTGTGGTGTTTTTAAAGAAGAAGACGAAGACAAAGAAGAAGAAGAAGAAGAAGGAGAAGAAGTAGTAGAACAAAAATAGGCTACATTTTGCTTAAAATAAAAATAGACATTTATTTTTTAAATATATTTTGCTTGAAGTTGTCTTAATAAATAAGTTCTCTCAAAAGGTGAAGAAATGACACATATTTAGGGAGACAAATATATTAGGAGAGTTTAGAACCGTGCATTGTTTATTCTACACAAGAGAATACCATGTGAGGCAGCCATTTTGGGTCCACTACATAGATTACACTGTGCAATAAGTAAAACATGGCAGTAAGGCATACAAAGGTAAAATGAAAAGCAACTAACAGGACACCTAGTTTGCAGCTTACACAGTAAGGAAAATTGTCTTACTCTATAATTGCTTTTAGATATCTTTCTCCTTTATAACTATTTTAAAGTGAGCTGAGGGGAAAATAACAATACAGGGTCCAGTTACATTATAAAATAAAAAAAAAAATTCTCTGAACAAAAAATAAAAAATTAAAATGTATAATAATTCTCCAACACTCCGAAGATGGTAAGCTCATACTGTGAATTGCATAAAATATTTCTATGAACCCCACTTAATCACTGTTACACACTGGTTCTCACTGAGCGGAGGTTGAGATGAGAGGGGTGTTATTCGACAGGATCACTGGAAGTGTTGTGGATCTCTGATAATCTCAGGTCTCTGAGGAGTTAAGTGAAAAACTACTGTCTCCCACTGTGATGCTCTAAGACATTGACAAGATGCCGCCGCATTTATGTGCAGGATTTAGGTCAGCAGCCATCTTGGTACAGGGAGTGAAGCCTTCCTGAAGGAACAGTATGGAATCTGCGCAGTAGCGCTCTCCCCTTTCAACACTTTTTACATACAAATAGGATAATAATGATAAAACTCCCACATAATCATCTAAATGCAATGTAGTCACCATCCCGGCGGTCAACATACCACCACCCGGCCACCGAATGCTGTCAGTGGGCCAAGGACTATTCCCACTGGTTGGTGTCCATAACACCCATAGAGTGGGAATAGAACCTGTGGCGAGCGCAGCAAGCCACCAAGCCTGCAGCAAGGGGCTTCGTTTCACTTGCCCCTCTCCCGGCATGCTGGCAGTCAGGATCCCGTCGTCGGTATGCTGACCGCCAGGATCCCGGCCGCCGGTCAACAACGCATCTGAATTATTACTTGTGCCTGGTGTAGGATTTTCAAATATGTGTAGTTTACTGTATACAAGGCTATAAAACCTTAAAGGAACTGACATCTAAGGTGTATTACATGTAGTTATAAAAATAAGTTTATTTTATGGCAGTAGTTTCCAAACAGGGGGCCGTGAGACCCTGGAGTTCCTCGGGAAAGGTGGGAAGGGGGGGATAGGGGAGGCCTTGCAGTGGTGCCGTAGTTTGGTGGTCCATGAACAATTCAAATTACTTATACTGAATTTAATTGGCAAAACCAGTCCTTCACCACATAACTGAACCTAAGGATGACATATTATAAACACAAATTACTTCATTTTATATTTTTTTCTAAATTTCTCACTAAGAAACTATGGTCTTGGGGTGCCGTGACAGAAATTCTGAAACTCTAGGGCAGGGGTGTCAAACTCGCAGCTCCTACCGCATCCTTTTGTGGCCCGCGGGCAGGGGTCCTTTGCGGCCCAACCACCTTGCTTGCAGCGAGGGCAGGAGAGCACAGCGCACACCTCTCTTGCTCCCCAGTCCGGTCTCCGGCGATGGCACGGGTATCTTAAATCAGGTGCCTGTCCGTGTTCACATACCAGAAGCCAATCAGGAGCAGAGCCAGAGTCTTTGCTTTCTATGTGCAGTGCCATCTTCCCAAAGAGATTACCATGAAGACGGCGCCACTGCCACTGGCTACAGCACAGGCATACTGGGGAGGGGTAGTAAACTGGGGCTTCTACCAGGCCCCTCCAGCAGCCCCTCTACCAATGCTCGTCTTTTGTCGTTTTTTATAACAACATGGTGACGACACTGTAGCACAGAGATTTTCAACCCTTTACAACTCGCGGCACACTGAACAAGATTTAAGTATTGCCAAGGCACATTCATATATAATGGTGATGCATGGTGCAGTTGCGTATCCTATGATGTCATGTTGCAGCTTCTCCATAGGTAACGCCTGAGCCACATCTGAGAAAGCCAGAAGAGCCCAACACTGCCCGGGTCCAAAATAAGAACTGGCTCTGCAACCACTAAACCCACCAGTATTGATCGTTCCAGGGCCTCAGTAGCGGCAAAACACTGACGGGCCTGGCTGTGCTTCTATGGCGGCACACATGGAGACTGCTCAGGGCACACTAGTGTGCCACGGCACAGTGGCTGAAAAACACTGCTGTAGCATATGCAGAATCAGACCAATCGGATAATGTTTGTGCTTTTCACACATTTACTCACACAAAGCCTTACATAGCCAAAGATAAATAGGGACACCCTACAATAAAAAATATATACATATAATAAAACTGTAAGGGTTGTGTCTGTACATAGACATTTTGTTTATTGAGAATTATACTTCTAGGGACTGTTTATGGACCATGGAGACAAAAAAAAGTGAAATTTAGACTGTGTCTGTACGTTCTGGCATCACACAAAAACTACTGTATGAATTTATATCACATTTTCACTGTTGTATAGCTTAGTGACCTAGAAAAGGACTGAGGTATGTATGGTCTCGATCTAACATCAGGGAGAGGAACAATAAATGAACAACCAGACGCTTGCAGTGTGCAGGCTCCTCAAGTCCAAAAAGGATGTGGTTACAATACCAGCGCTGGCATCATGAACACTGACTAGCTCGCCAGTTGGCATGCCAAGCAACAGGGACTATTCCCATAGAGTGGGATAGAACCTGTGGCAACCGCAACGAGCCCGCAAGGGTCTTTGTTGTGCTGGCCGAAACCCCCCCTGCTGGCCATCTGACAGATGGAATCCCGGCATCGGTATGGTGACCGCCAGTCTCCCAACCACCGGTCACCCAATACCAACCTGTCCAAAATGACTATACAGTATGAGTGGAATTATTACACTCACTTAGTGCAGTTGGACTTCCAGCGTATAGCACTGCACTGACAGTTGGTGTTCCGGTCATTCTTCTGCAGACCTTGACTCTGCCCAGGTTATACAACAGAACCCGACTTAAAGCATACTTGCCTACTTTTGAAAAAGCATTTCAGGGAGATGTGAAAGTAACAACTATCATTGCGGACGTGTACTGCTCCATCTGAGAGGCGTGTCATAAAAATGACTTACAGTACATCCAAATGTAAATGAGCCCCAAAGTTAGTAAAATCTACTTGTTGAAGAAAAAACTCTTATATTTTGCAGAATTTGTTTGTGTATTGTGATTTACAAGAGGTTCCATATACTGTAAGTGGCCACGAGAAACTTTATTTAAAATGCATGTAGCCATAGGGAGCACTGTGTCTTATAACTAGAAATGAGCGGGTTCGGTTCGTCGAGATCCGAAACCCCCCGAACTTCACGTGGTTTACACGGGTCGGAGGCAGCCTCAGTTCTTCCCGCCTAACACGCAAAACCCGAACGGAGGAAAACATCATCATCGCGCTGTCGGATTCTCGCGAGATTCGGACTCCATATAAAGAGTCGCGTGTTGCCTCCATTTTCACTCGTGCATTGTCGATTGAGCGGAGAGGACGTGGCTACGTTCTCTGCCTGAAAAGCTCAATATCTGTGCTCAGTGTGCTGCATTGTGGGGACCAGTATATGGTAGTACAGTGCTGCATTGTGGTGATCACCAGTATATAGTAGTACAGTACAGTTGTCCATTGCTGTATCTTGCAGCTCCATGTCAGACTCAGTTCTATTCTCCGGATCAGTACTCAATATCTGTGCTGCATTGTGGGGACCAGTATATAGTAGTACAGTGCTGCATTGTGGTGACCACCAGTATATAGTAGTACAGTACAGTAGGCCATTGCTTTATCTTGCAGCTCCGTGTCAGACTCAGTTCTATTCTCCAGATTAGTGCTCAATATCTTGTCTGCATTTTGGGGACCAGTATATAGCAGTACAGTGCTGCATTGTGGTGTCCACCAGTATATAGCAGTACAGTACAGTTGTCCATTGCTGTATCTTGCAGCTCCGTGTCAGACTCAGTTCTATTCTCCGGATTAGTGCTCAATATCTTTGCTGCATTGTGGGGACCAGTATATAGTAGTACAGTGCTGCATTGTGGTGATCACCAGTATATAGTAGTACAGTAGAGTTGTCCACTGCTTTATCTTGCAGCTCTGTGTCAGACTCAGTTCTATTCTCCGGATCAGTGCTCAATATCTGTGCTGCATTGTGGGGACCAGTATATAGCAGTACAGTGCTGCATTGTGGTGACCACCGGTATATAGTAGTACAGTACAGTAGGCCATTACTTTATCTTGCAGCTCGGTGTCAGACTCAGTTCTATTCTCCAGATCAGTGCTCAATATATTTGCTGCATTGTGGGGACCAGTATATAGTAGTAGAGTGCTGCATTGTGGTGACCACCAGTATATAGAAGTACAGTACAGTTCTCCATTGCTGTATCTTGCAGCTCCGTGTCAGACTCAGTTCTATTCTCCGGATCAGTGCTTAATATCTGTGCTGCATTGTGGGGACCAGTATATAGTAGTACAGTGCTGCATTGTGGTGACCACCAGTATATAGTAGTACAGTACAATTGTCCATTGCTGTATCTTGCAGCTCCGTGTCAGACTCAGTTCTATTCTCCGGATCAGTGCTCAATATCTGTGCTGCATTGTGGGGACCAGTATATAGTAGTACAGTGCTGCATTGTGGTGACCACCAGTATATAGTAGTACAGTACAGTAGGCCATTGCTGTATCTTGCAGCTCCGTGTCATACTTAGTTCTATTCTCCGAATCAGTGCTAAATATCTGTGCTGCATTGTGGGGACCAGTATATAGTAGTACAGTGCTGCATTGTGGTGACCACCAGTATATAGTAGTACAGTACAGTTTTCCATTGCTGTATCTTGCAGCTCCGTGTCAGACTCAGTTCTATTCTCCAGATCAGTGCTCAATATTGGTGCTGCATTGTGGGGACCAGCATGGGCGGATCCAGAAAAAAATGACAGGGGGGGCACCATGACTTGGGGGGTACTTTGTGCGCCAAAGGCAAGCACGCTCCTGGGAAAGTGGGTGTGGCCCACAATAATAAGCGTGGCTTCAAAGGGAATGCTGTATCCATGAGCTAGTGGGTGACAGGAATGGTAGACATGGAGACACAGTGGGTGACAGGGAAAAGTTGACATGGAGAGGGTGATGCTTTGAAGAGGGTAACAGGAGAGAGAGGCGGATGTCGAGATAGTGATGCAGGGGAAAGGCAGTGTGTGAAAGGAGAGGGTGACAGGGAGAGGAAGTGGATGATGAGAGGGAGAAGGTGACAGCAGAGGCAGTAGGAGACAGGGAAAGGTAGTGGGTGACATTAAAAGGGTGAAAGGGAGAGACAATGGATGACACCAGATAGAGGTTGATGGGGAGAGGCAGTGGATGATATATAGGGGGGCACTGGGCTGAATGGGAAATAGGCACTGACATGGTGGGAAGGGGTGGCACTATGTTGGAGAAGGGGGTACACTGGGCTTAATAAGGGAGGGAATACCCAGGGCTGGTAGGGTGGGAGACATTGGGATGGGAGGGGGGCCAGTGAGATGGTGGGGGACGCTAGGCAGGATGGGAAGGGGGCAGGGGGATCCCTGTGACTGAACTGGCAGGTAGGTTCTAGGTGGGGGGGCAATGACATTGATGGGCGCAGTGGGCTGGTGGGGGGCACACAAAGAATTACCCCTACCCACTGATATACCACCCCTGTACCCCCACACTAACACTGTTGATGGCCCCCTGCTATGGAAACTGTTCCCTGGTACTGGCATTGAGAAGAGTGGACGGAAGGTACCAGGGGTAGGATGGGGAGCGGACCTTTACCTGATGTCAGATATGGAGATCTGGCTGCAGCAGGGCCGGTGCTAGGGTGTTCGGCGCCCCCCTGCAAACTATAAATTTGCGCCCTCCCATAATCCTTTGGCGCGCGCCGGGAAAAGGGGTGTGGTCTCACAAGTAAGGGGCATGGCAACACAATAGTACCCCCATTTAAATGTATGCCAAAATGTAGCACAATCTTATTTATCTTATACGTAATGCCCCACCCGTAGTAGTAGCGTCCTTATGCATAATGCCCCCCCAGTAGTATTAGCGTCCTTATACATAATGCCTCCCCAGTAGTAGTAGCGTCCTTATACGTAATGCCTCCCCCAGTAGTAGTAGCATCCTTATACGTAGTGCACTCCAAGTAGTAGTAGCGTCCTTATACATAATGCCCCTTCCAGTAGTAGTAGCATCCTTACACGTAATGGCCCCCCCAGTAGTAGTAGCATCCTTATACGTAATGCCCCCCCAGTAGTAGTAGCGTCCTTATACGTAGTGCACTCCAAGCAGTAGTAGCGTCCTTATACGTAGTGCACCCCCAGTAGTAGTAGTGTCCTTATATGTAATGCCCCCCCCCCCAGTAGTAGTAGTAGCGTCCTTACACGTAATGGCCCACCCAGTAGTAGTAGCATCCTTATACGTAATGCCCCCCCAGTAGTAGTAGCTTCCTTATACCTAGTGCACCCCCAGTAGTAGTAGCGTCCTTACATGTGATGCCCCCCCAGTAGTAGTCAAGTCGTTATACGTAATGCCCCCCCAGTAGTAGTAGCGTCATTATATGTAATGCCCCCCCTGTAGTTGCGTCCTTACACGTAATGCACCCCCCCAGTAGTAGTAGCGTCCTTACATGTGATGCCCCCCCCAGTAGTAGTCAAGTCGTTATACGTAATGCCCCCCCAGTAGTAGTAGCGTCATTATATGTAATGCCCCCCCTGTAGTTGCGTCCTTACACGTAATGCACCCCCCCAGTAGTAGTAGCGTCCTTACATGTGATGCCCCCCCAGTAGTAGTTAAGTCGTTATACGTAATGCCCCCCCAGTAGTAGTAGCGTCATTATATGTAATGCCCCCCCTGTAGTTGCGTCCTTACACGTAATGCACCCCCCCAGTAGTAGCGTCCATAAAACGTGTGCGCACACACACAATTCACACACATACACACCCACCATATATACACACACACACACACACACACACACACACACACACACACACACACACACACACACATTTCTCTGTCACCCACCACTTACCTAAGCCACTGTCTCCCTCAGTACAGCACTGCAGCAGCCTGGTCCGTGTAGCTCCGCCCCTTCTGTCCCGTTTAGCTCCGCCCATTCCGGTCCGTGTAGCTCCGCCCCCTCCTTTGATATTTACCGAGCCACTGACACACAGGTGAGGGAAGGGGGGAGTGGGCTTTTCATGCTGCCAGCGCCGCACAGCAGCTGGCAGCAGCACGGGTGTCAAGACGGCACTCAGCAGCAGGACGCGGACCGGACAGAGGGGGACTTCAGTGCAGTCTAGCAACAGGACTGCACCATCTCCCCCCGTACTGCAGGGGGCCGCCGCCGCGTCCCATTTTCCCTTACAGTGACGTGCACTATCAATTAAAAAAAAATCTTCTTCTAAACGACAGGGGGGGCACGTGCCTTGGTGCCCCCCCCTGGATCCGCCACTGGGGACCAGTATATAGTAGTACAGTGCTGCATTGTGGTGACCACCAGTATATAGTAGTGCAGTACAGTAGGCCATTGCTGTATCTTGGAGCTCCGTGTCAGACTCAGTTCTATTCTCCAGATCAGTGCTCAATATCTGTGCTGCATTGTGGGGACCAGTATATAGTAGTACAGTGCTGCATTGTGGTGACCACCAGTACATAGTAGTACAGTACAGTAGGCCATAGCGTTATCTTGCTGCACCATGTCACTTCTAGTATCCTGATCAGTGCTTAATATCTGTGCTCAGTGTCAGTGCTGCATTGTGGTGACCAGTATACTACAGTACAATAGTCCAGTGCTGTTCTCGCTGCTCAGTGTCAGTTCTCCGTAGTATCATCAGTGATCAGTATAATCAGTTCTCAGTATAATCAGTGTGCTGTTAGACGTGCGCCCGTTTTCCGCTATTAGTGCATTGGGATTTAGACAATTGATGAAGTTATTTATCCCTGGTACAACATCCCATCTAGAGTCCACTTCATTAGGCAGGCGATAGCGAGATTTTACCAACTAACATCAGTGATTTATAATTATTAATTACAGTGATCTTGCCAAATAATTCCAGTAATTTTGTCATTTTCTTCCAGTGATTTGGACCAATAATACCATTGATTAGAATGAATAATTCCTGTGATTTTGTCATTTTCTTCCAGTGATTTGGACCAGTAATACCATTGATTAGAACAAATAATTCCTGTGATTTTGTCATTTTCTTCCAGTGATTTGGACCAATAATACCATTGATTAGAATGAATAATTCCTGTGATTTTGTCATTTTCTTCCAGTGATTTGGACCAATAATACCATTGATTAGAACAAATAATTCCTGTGATATTAAGGTGTTTGTGTCTCTTAGCTTATCCATCCAGTGACCACAGTGCACCTCTTTTTCTCTTTTCTTTGCATCATGTGCTGTTTGGGGACTATTTTTTTAAGTGCCATCCTGTCTGACACTTCCGTATATGCCATTTGAAATAATTCTCGACATTACTGCCATTTAATTCCAGTGATTTTGTCATTTTATTCGAGTGATTTGGACCAATAATACCATTGATTAGAACAAATAATTCCAGTGATTTTGTCATTTTCTTCCATTGATTTGGACCAATAATACCATTGATTAGAACAAAAATAATTCCTGTGATATTGAGGTGTTTGTGTCGCTTAGCTCTGCCATCCAGCGACCACAGTGCACCTCTTTTTCTCTTTTCTTTGCATCATGTGCTGTTTGGGGCAAATTTTTTTAAGTGCCATCCTGTCTGACACTGCAGTGCCACTCCTAAATGGGCCAGGTGTTTGTGCAGGCCACTTGGGTCGCTAAGCTTAGTCATCCAGCGACCTCGGTGCAAATTTTAGGACTAAAAATAATATTGTGAGGTGTGAGGTGTTCATAATAGACTGGAAATTAGTGGAAATTATGGTTATTGAGGTTAATAATACTATAGGATCAAAATTACCCCCAAATTCTATGATTTAAGCTGTTTTTGAGGGTTTTAAAATAAAAAAAATAAAAAACACCCGAATCCGACAAAATTTTTTAAGGGAGGTTTTGCCAAAATGCGTCCGAATCCAAAACACGCCTGCGGAATCGAATTAAAAACCAAAACACAAAAAAATTCTGGTGCACATCACTACTTATTAGTTATAACCAATACAGGAAAATGGCACTGATGTTCCCATTTGAATGTATGTATCTGTGATTTTATTTTTTCCCCCCAACAATGTAACAGCTGCACAATGGGGTTAACATAGTAACATAGTTGTTGAGGTTGAAAAGAGGTGAAATACCTATCGGGTTCAACCTGTATTCTGTGTTTAGCTGTGCACATTATAATGCACCAGTTGAAATAATTGTTTCGTACCAATTGTCAACTATATTTCGTACAACTCCCAGATACTAATGTCAATATATTAAATGCTGTAGCCTTGGATACTTTTTTCAGCTAGAAAGCTGTCCAATCTGATTTTGAATGCATTTACAGAGTCCGCCATTATTACCTTCTCCGGCAGGGAGTTCCAAATCTTTATTGCCCTTACCGTGAAGAACCCCTTCCTACGTTTTGTACGGAATTTTCTCTCCTCTAACCTCAGTGAGTGTCCACGTGTCCTATACAGAGTTCTATTAATAAACAAATCCCCTGCTAACTCCTTGTAATGACCCTTTACATATTTGAAGATATTAATAATATCACCTCTTAGATGCCTCTTTTCTAGAGTATACATATTTAACATAGTTAGCCTTTCCTCGTACTCCAGTGTCTCTAACCCTTTAATCAGTTTAGTAGCATGCCTTTGAACTCTTTCGAGTTCCGCAATATCTTTTTATAATATGGTGCCAAAAATTGAACACAATATTCCAGGTGCGGATGTACCAATGATTTGTACAGCGGCATGATTACATCCTCGTCCCAGGTCTCAATACCCCGTTTTATGCAAGCAAGGACTTTACGTGTCTTCTTCACTGCATTTTGACACTGTGTACTGTTATTGAGTGTATTATCTATTAGAGATGAGCGGGTTCGGTTTCTCTGAATCCGAACCCGCCTGAACTTCATGGTTTTTTTCACGGGTCCGAGCAGACTCGGATCCTCCCGCCTTGCTCGGTTAACCCGAGCGCGCCCGAACGTCATCATGACGCTGTCGGATTCTCGCGAGACTCGGATTCTATATAAGGAGCCGCGCGTCGCCGCCATTTTCACACGTGCATTGAGATTGATAGGGAGAGGACGTGGCTGGCGTCCTCTCCATTTAGATTAGAAGAGAGAGAGAGAGAGATTGACCTGATTTACTGGAGCTTAGGAGTACTGTAGAAGTGTAGAGAGTGCAGAGTTTACTAGTGACTGACCACAGTGACCACCAGACAGTGCAGTTTTATTTAATATATCCGTTCTCTGCCTGAAAAAAACGATACACACAGTGACTCAGTCAATACCATATCTGTGTGCACTGCTCAGCCCAGTGTGCTGCATCATCTATGTATATATATCTGACTGTGCTCAGCTCACACAGCTTATAATTGTGGGGGAGACTGGGGAGCACTGCAGTGCCAGTTATAGGTTATAGCAGGAGCCAGGAGTACATATTATATTAAAATTAAACAGTGCACACTTTTGCTGCAGGAGTGCCACTGCCAGTGTGACTGACCAGTGACCTGACCACACTGACCACCAGTATAGTTAGTAGTATACTATATTGTGATTGCCTGAAAAAGTTAAACACTCGTCGTGTGACTTCACTTGTGTGGTGTTTTTTTTTTTATTCTATAAAAAACTCATTCTGCTGACAGACAGTGTCCAGCAGGTCCGTCATTATATAATATATACCTGTCCGGCTGCAGTAGTGATATATATATATTTTTTATATCATTATTTATCATCCAGTCGCAGCAGACACAGTACGGTAGTTCACGGCTGTAGCTACCTCTGTGTCGGCACTCGGCAGTCCATCCATAATTGTATACCACCTACCCGTGGTTTTTTTTTCTTTCTTCTTTATACATACATACTACTACATCTCTTTATCAACCAGTCTATATTAGCAGCAGACACAGTACAGTACGGTAGTCCACGGCTGTAGCTACCTCTGTGTCGGCACTCGGCAGTCCGTCCATAATTGTATACCACCTACCCGTGGTTTTTTTTTCTTTCTTCTTTATACATACATACTACTACATCTCTTTATCAACCAGTCTATATTAGCAGCAGACACAGTACAGTACGGTAGTTCACGGCTGTAGCTACCTCTGTGTCGGCACTCGGCAGTCCGTCCATAATTGTATACCACCTACCCGTGGTTTTTTTTTCTTTCTTCTTTATACATACATACTACTACATCTCTTTATCAACCAGTCTATATTAGCAGCAGACACAGTACAGTACGGTAGTCCACGGCTGTAGCTACCTCTGTGTCGGCACTCGGCAGTCCGTCCATAATTGTATACCACCTACCCGTGGTTTTTTTTTCTTTCTTCTTTATACATACATACTACTACATCTCTTTATCAACCAGTCTATATTAGCAGCAGACACAGTACAGTACGGTAGTTCACGGCTGTAGCTACCTCTGTGTCGGCACTCGGCAGTCCGTCCATAATTGTATACCACCTACCCGAGGTTTTTTTTTCTTTCTTCTTTATACATACATACTACTACATCTCTTTATCAACCAGTCTATATTAGCAGCAGACACAGTACAGTACGGTAGTCCACGGCTGTAGCTACCTCTGTGTCGGCACTCGGCAGTCCGTCCATAATTGTATACCACCTACCCGTGGTTTTTTTTTCTTTCTTCTTTATACATACATACTACTACATCTCTTTATCAACCAGTCTATATTAGCAGCAGACACAGTACAGTACGGTAGTTCACGGCTGTAGCTACCTCTGTGTCGGCACTCGGCAGTCCGTCCATAATTGTATACCACCTACCCGTGGTTTTTTTTTCTTTCTTCTTTATACATACATACTACTACATCTCTTTATCAACCAGTCTATATTAGCAGCAGACACAGTACAGTACGGTAGTTCACGGCTGTAGCTACCTCTGTGTCGGCACTCGGCAGTCCGTCCATAATTGTATACCACCTACCCGTGGTTTTTTTTTCTTTCTTCTTTATACATACATACTACTACATCTCTTTATCAACCAGTCTATATTAGCAGCAGACACAGTACAGTACGGTAGTCCACGGCTGTAGCTACCTCTGTGTCGGCACTCGGCAGTCCGTCCATAATTGTATACCACCTACCCGTGGTTTTTTTTTCTTTCTTCTTTATACATACATACTACTACATCTCTTTATCAACCAGTCTATATTAGCAGCAGACACAGTACAGTACGGTAGTTCACGGCTGTAGCTACCTCTGTGTCGGCACTCGGCAGTCCGTCCATAATTGTATACCACCTACCCGTGGTTTTTTTTTCTTTCTTCTTTATACATACATACTACTACATCTCTTTATCAACCAGTCTATATTAGCAGCAGACACAGTACAGTACGGTAGTTCACGGCTGTAGCTACCTCTGTGTCGGCACTCGGCAGTCCGTCCATAATTGTATACCACCTACCCGTGGTTTTTTTTTCTTTCTTCTTTATACATACATACTACTACATCTCTTTATCAACCAGTCTATATTAGCAGCAGACACAGTACAGTACGGTAGTCCACGGCTGTAGCTACCTCTGTGTCGGCACTCGGCAGTCCGTCCATAATTGTATACCACCTACCCGTGGTTTTTTTTTCTTTCTTCTTTATACATACATGCTACTACATCTCTTTATCAACCAGTCTATATTAGCAGCAGACACAGTACAGTACGGTAGTTCACGGCTGTAGCTACCTCTGTGTCGGCACTCGGCAGTCCGTCCATAATTGTATACCACCTACCCGTGGTTTTTTTTTCTTTCTTCTTTATACATACATACTACTACATCTCTTTATCAACCAGTCTATATTAGCAGCAGACACAGTACAGTACGGTAGTCCACGGCTGTAGCTACCTCTGTGTCGGCACTCGGCAGTCCGTCCATAATTGTATACTAGTATCCATCCATCTCCATTGTTTACCTGAGGTGCCTTTTAGTTGTGCCTATTAAAATATGGAGAACAAAAATGTTGAGGTTCCAAAATTAGGGAAAGATCAAGATCCACTTCCACCTCGTGCTGAAGCTGCTGCCACTAGTCATGGCCGAGACGATGAAATGCCAGCAACGTCGTCTGCCAAGGCCGATGCCCAATGTCATAGTACAGAGCATGTCAAATCCAAAACACCAAATATCAGTAAAAAAAGGACTCCAAAACCTAAAATAAAATTGTCGGAGGAGAAGCGTAAACTTGCCAATATGCCATTTACCACACGGAGTGGCAAGGAACGGCTGAGGCCCTGGCCTATGTTCATGGCTAGTGGTTCAGCTTCACATGAGGATGGAGGCACTCAGCCTCTCGCTAGAAAAATGAAAAGACTCAAGCTGGCAAAAGCAGTAGCACCGCAAAGAACTGTGCGTTCTTCGAAATCCCAAATCCACAAGGAGAGTCCAATTGTGTCGGTTGCGATGCCTGACCTTCCCAACACTGGACGTGAAGAGCATGCGCCTTCCACCATTTGCACGCCCCCTGCAAGTGCTGGAAGGAGCACCCGCAGTCCAGTTCCTGATAGTCAGATTGAAGATGTCAGTGTTGAAGTACACCAGGATGAGGAGGATATGGGTGTTGCTGGCGCTGGGGAAGAAATTGACCAGGAGGATTCTGATGGTGAGGTGGTTTGTTTAAGTCAGGCACCCGGGGAGACACCTGTTGTCCGTGGGAGGAATATGGCCGTTGACATGCCTGGTGAAAATACCAAAAAAATCAGCTCTTCGGTGTGGAGGTATTTCAACAGAAATGCGGACAACAGGTGTCAAGCCGTGTGTTCCCTTTGTCAAGCTGTAATAAGTAGGGGTAAGGACGTTAACCACCTCGGAACATCCTCCCTTATACGTCACCTGCAGCGCATTCATAATAAGTCAGTGACAAGTTCAAAAACTTTGGGTGACAGCGGAAGCAGTCCACTGACCAGTAAATCCCTTCCTCTTGTAACCAAGCTCACGCAAACCACCCCACCAACTCCCTCAGTGTCAATTTCCTCCTTCCCCAGGAATGCCAATAGTCCTGCAGGCCATGTCACTGGCAATTCTGATGATTCCTCTCCTGCCTGGGATTCCTCCGATGCATCCTTGCGTGTAACGCCTACTGCTGCTGGCGCTGCTGTTGTTGCTGCTGGGAGTCGATGGTCATCCCAGAGGGGAAGTCGTAAGACCACTTTTACTACTTCCACCAAGCAATTGACTGTCCAACAGTCCTTTGCGAGGAAGATGAAATATCACAGCAGTCATCCTACTGCAAAGCGGATAACTGAGGCCTTGGCATCCTGGGTGGTGAGAAACGTGGTTCCGGTATCCATCATTACTGCAGAGCCAACTAGAGACTTGTTGGAGGTACTGTGTCCCCGGTACCAAATACCATCTAGGTTCCATTTCTCTAGGCAGGCGATACCGAAAATGTACACAGACCTCAGAAAAAGACTCACCAGTGTCCTAAAAAATGCAGCTGTACCCAATGTCCACTTAACCACGGACATGTGGACAAGTGGAGCAGGGCAGGGTCAGGACTATATGACTGTGACAGCCCACTGGGTAGATGTATGGACTCCCGCCGCAAGAACAGCAGCGGCGGCACCAGTAGCAGCATCTCGCAAACGCCAACTCTTTCCTAGGCAGGCTACGCTTTGTATCACCGCTTTCCAGAATACGCACACAGCTGAAAACCTCTTACGGCAACTGAGGAAGATCATCGCGGAATGGCTTACCCCAATTGGACTCTCCTGTGTATTTGTGGCATCGGACAATGCCAGCAATATTGTGTGTGCATTAAATATGGGCAAATTCCAGCACGTCCCATGTTTTGCACATACCTTGAATTTGGTGGTGCAGAATTATTTAAAAAACGACAGGGGCGTGCAAGAGATGCTGTCGGTGGCCAGAAGAATTGCGGGACACTTTCGGCGTACAGGCACCACGTACAGAAGACTGGAGCACCACCAAAAACTACTGAACCTGCCCTGCCATCATCTGAAGCAAGAAGTGGTAACGAGGTGGAATTCAACCCTCTATATGCTTCAGAGGTTGGAGGAGCAGCAAAAGGCCATTCAAGCCTATACAATTGAGCACGATATAGGAGGTGGAATGCACCTGTCTCAAGCGCAGTGGAGAATGATTTCAACGTTGTGCAAGGTTCTGCTGCCCTTTGAACTTGCCACACGTGAAGTCAGTTCAGACACTGCCAGCCTGAGTCAGGTCATTCCCCTCATCAGGCTTTTGCAGAAGAAGCTGGAGACATTGAAGGAGGAGCTAACACGGAGCGATTCCGCTAGGCATGTGGGACTTGTGGATGGAGCCCTTAATTCGCTTAACAAGGATTCACGGGTGGTCAATCTGTTGAAATCAGAGCACTACATTTTGGCCACCATGCTCGATCCTAGATTTAAAGCCTACCTTGGATCTCTCTTTCCGGCAGACACAAGTCTGCTGGGGTTGAAAGACCTGCTGGTGAGAAAATTGTCAAGTCAAGCGGAACGCGACCTGTCAACATCTCCTCCTTCACATTCTCCCGCAACTGGGGGTGCGAGGAAAAGGCTCAGAATTCCGAGCCCACCCGCTGGCGGTGATGCAGGGCAGTCTGGAGCGACTGCTGATGCTGACATCTGGTCCGGACTGAAGGACCTGACAACGATTACGGACATGTCGTCTACTGTCACTGCATATGATTCTCTCACCATTGAAAGAATGGTGGAGGATTATATGAGTGACCGCATCCAAGTAGGCACGTCACACAGTCCATACTTATACTGGCAGGAAAAAGAGGCAATTTGGAGGCCCTTGCACAAACTGGCTTTATTCTACCTAAGTTGCCCTCCCACAAGTGTGTACTCCGAAAGAGTGTTTAGTGCCGCCGCTCACCTTGTCAGCAATCGGCGTACGAGGTTACATCCAGAAAATGTGGAGAAGATGATGTTCATTAAAATGAATTATAATCAATTCCTCCGCGGAGACATTGACCAGCAGCAATTGCCTCCACAAAGTACACAGGGAGCTGAGATGGTGGATTCCAGTGGGGACGAATTGATAATCTGTGAGGAGGGGGATGTACACGGTGATATATCGGAGGATGATGATGAGGTGGACATCTTGCCTCTGTAGAGCCAGTTTGTGCAAGGAGAGATTAATTGCTTCTTTTTTGGGGGGGGTCCAAACCAACCCGTCATATCAGTCACAGTCGTGTGGCAGACCCTGTCACTGAAATGATGGGTTGGTTAAAGTGTGCATGTCCTGTTTTGTTTATACAACATAAGGGTGGGTGGGAGGGCCCAAGGACAATTCCATCTTGCACCTCTTTTTTCTTTTCTTTTTCTTTGCGTCATGTGCTGTTTGGGGAGGGTTTTTTGGAAGGGACATCCTGCGTGACACTGCAGTGCCACTCCTAAATGGGCCCGGTGTTTGTGTCGGCCACTAGGGTCGCTTATCTTACTCACACAGTCAGCTACCTCATTGCGCCTCTTTTTTTCTTTGCGTCATGTGCTGTTTGGGGAGGGTTTTTTGGAAGGGCCATCCTGCGTGACACTGCAGTGCCACTCCTAGATGGGCCCGGTGTTTGTGTCGGCCACTAGGGTCGCTAATCTTACTCACACAGCTACCTCATTGCGCCTCTTTTTTTCTTTGCGTCATGTGCTGTTTGGGGAGGGTTTTTTGGAAGGGACATCCTGCGTGACACTGCAGTGCCACTCCTAAATGGGCCCGGTGTTTGTGTCGGCCACTACGGTCGCTAATCTTACTCACACAGCTACCTCATTGCGCCTCTTTTTTTCTTTGCGTCATGTGCTGTTTGGGGAGGGTTTTTTGGAAGGGACATCCTACGTGACACTGCAGTGCCACTCCTAGATGGGCCCGGTGTTTGTGTCGGCCACTAGGGTCGCTAATCTTACTCACACAGCTACCTCATTGCGCCTCTTTTTTTCTTTGCGTCATGTGCTGTTTGGGGAGGGTTTTTTGGAAGGGACATCCTGCGTGACACTGCAGTGCCACTCCTAAATGGGCCCGGTGTTTGTGTCGGCCACTACGGTCGCTAATCTTACTCACACAGCTACCTCATTGCGCCTCTTTTTTTCTTTGCGTCATGTGCTGTTTGGGGAGGGTTTTTTGGAAGGGACATCCTGCGTGACACTGCAGTGCCACTCCTAAATGGGCCTGGTGTTTGTGTCGGCCACTACGGTCGCTAATCTTACTCACACAGCTACCTCATTGCGCCTCTTTTTTTCTTTGCATCATGTGCTGTTTGGGGAGGGTTTTTTGGAAGGGACATCCTGCGTGACACTGCAGTGCCACTCCTAGATGGGCCCGGTGTTTGTGTCGGCCACTAGGGTCGCTAATCTTACTCACACAGCTACCTCATTGCGCCTCTTTTTTTCTTTGCGTCATGTGCTGTTTGGGGAGGGTTTTTTGGAAGGGACATCCTGCGTGACACTGCAGTGCCACTCCTAAATGGGCCCGGTGTTTGTGTCGGCCACTACGGTCGCTAATCTTACTCACACAGCTACCTCATTGCGCCTCTTTTTTTCTTTGCGTCATGTGCTGTTTGGGGAGGGTTTTTTGGAAGGGACATCCTACGTGACACTGCAGTGCCACTCCTAGATGGGCCCGGTGTTTGTGTCGGCCACTAGGGTCGCTAATCTTACTCACACAGCTACCTCATTGCGCCTCTTTTTTTCTTTGCGTCATGTGCTGTTTGGGGAGGGTTTTTTGGAAGGGACATCCTGCGTGACACTGCAGTGCCACTCCTAAATGGGCCCGGTGTTTGTGTCGGCCACTACGGTCGCTAATCTTACTCACACAGCTACCTCATTGCGCCTCTTTTTTTCTTTGCGTCATGTGCTGTTTGGGGAGGGTTTTTTGGAAGGGACATCCTGCGTGACACTGCAGTGCCACTCCTAAATGGGCCCGGTGTTTGTGTCGGCCACTAGGGTCGCTTATCTTACTCACACAGTCAGCTACCTCATTGCGCCTCTTTTTTTCTTTGCGTCATGTGCTGTTTGGGGAGTATTTTTTGGAAGGGCCATCCTGCGTGACACTGCAGTGCCACTCCTAGATGGGCCCGGTGTTTGTGTCGGCCACTAGGGTCGCTAATCTTACTCACACAGCTACCTCATTGCGCCTCTTTTTTTCTTTGCGTCATGTGCTGTTTGGGGAGGGTTTTTTGGAAGGGACATCCTGCGTGACACTGCAGTGCCACTCCTAAATGGGCCCGGTGTTTGTGTCGGCCACTAGGGTCGCTAATCTTACTCACACAGCTACCTCATTGCGCCTCTTTTTTTCTTTGCGTCATGTGCTGTTTGGGGAGGGTTTTTTGGAAGGGACATCCTGCGTGACACTGCAGTGCCACTCCTAGATGGGCCAGGTGTTTGTGTCGGCCACAAGGGTCGCTTAGCTTAGTCATCCAGCGACCTTGGTGCAAATTTTAGGACTAAAAATAATATTGTGAGGTGTGAGGTATTCAGAATAGACTGAAAATGAGTGGAAATTATGGTTTTTGAGGTTAATAATAATATGGGATCAAAATGACCCCCAAATTCTATGATTTAAGCTGTTTTTTAGGGTTTTTTGAAAAAAACACCCGAATCCAAAACACACCCGAATCCGACAAAAAAAATTCGGTGAGGTTTTGCCAAAACGCGGTCGAACCCAAAACACGGCCGCGGAACCGAACCCAAAACCAAAACACAAAACCCGAAAAATTTCAGGCGCTCATCACTATTATCTATGAGGACCCCCAAATCTTTTTCCACTACTGATACCCCTATATTTTCCCCATTAAGTGAATAGGATGCAAGTTTGTTTTTAATCCCAAAATGCATAGCTTTGCATTTTTCAATATTGAACCTCATTCCCCATTTAGACACCAAGAATTAAAGTTTAAATAAGTAATTCTGTAGAGACTCCACATCTATTTCTGAATTAATTACCTTACACAGTTTAGTATCATCTGCAAAGATTGATACTATGCTTCCCAGGCCTATTCCTAGGTCATTAATACATATATTGAACAGTAGCGGACCAAATATGGACCCTTGTGGTATACCGCTGACTACTAGTGCCCAGCTGGAGAACATCTCATTGACCACTACTCGTTGTACCCTGTTATCCAGCCAATTACCTATCCATGTACAAACAGTGTATCCTAGGCCAAGTTCCCTTAATTTGATGATCAGTCTCTTGTGAGGCACTGTATTTAAGGCTTTTGCAAAATCTAAATAGACCACATCCACTGCTTTTCCCTGGTTAAGATTATCGCTCACTTCGACGTAGAAGCAAATGAAGTTAGTTTGACATGATCTGTCCCTCACAAACCCATGCTAACTCCTGCTAATAAACTTAGTATTCCGCAGATAATCCTCTATGCTATCCCTCAAAATTCCTTCCAATATTTTACCCACTATAGAGGTTAAACTAACTGGTCTATAGTTCCCAGGATGATTTTTAGAACCCTTTTAAATAATGGCACTACCTCAGCTATACGCCAATCCATCGGTACCATACCCGATTTAATGGAACTATAGAAAATCAAGTATAAGGGTCTTGCAAGCTGTGCCTTAAGCTCCATAATAACCCTCGGATGAAAACCATTTGGTCCCGGTGATTTATTAATCTTTATGTTGCTTAGTCTCTCCAGGACTATTTCCTCACTTAAACAAGCATCTAGCCAAGAATCATTACCTTCACTGTCATTATGCACTACTAACACCGTCTGATCCTCCATGGTGAAAAAAATATTATTAGGCCACATTGATTTGAGTCTAGTACTCCTGCGTTTACTGCCCAAGGGTATGAATTTGTGAATATTGCTATCAAGAAACCCTTTTAAAGCATCCCACATTTCCGATGTGTCTTTACCATGAAACAAACCTTCCCAGTCAATGTCGTTTAGTGCCTGTCTCAGCATATTGAAGTTAGCTTTTCTAAAGTTGAATGTTTTTGTTGATTCCTTATAGCTATGTTTCTTGAAACTGATGCTGAATGTGATCATATAGTGATCACTGTTTCCCAAGGTCTCCCCAACTGTAATGTTTGATATAATGTCCACATTATTGGTAATAACTTGGTCCAGAACATTATTACCTCTGGTTGGGTCCTCGACTAATTGAGACAAGTATTGATCCTTTAATGTGTTTAGAATCCTGCTGCTCCTAATTTTTACACATGAATCGTTACTCCAGTTTATACCCGGATAGTTAAAAATCCCCTAACACTAGGATGTCCCCGATTCCCGCAGCTTTTTCAATTTGCTGTGAGAGTAGTTCCTCGTCACGTATGCTAATATTTGGTTGCTTGTAGCACGTGCCAATGACTAGTTTCTTTATTTCAGTGCCCCCACTAGTGATCTCAACCCATAGTGATTCCACATTATCACCAGTCCCCTCGTAAATAACATATATTAAGTTTGGTTTTAGAGATGGTTTTACATAGAGACATACCCCTCCTCCCTTTTTGGTAGCCCTGTCCCTCCTGAAAAGTGAATATCCTTCCAAATTAGTAACCCAGTCATGAGAGTCGTCCCACCATGTTTCCTTAATACCTATAATATCATACTGATTTTTTGATACATGCCATTCCAATTCCCCCATTTTACCTGATAGGCTTCTTGCTTTCGCAAGCATACATTTTATGTTAATATTTCCTTTGCCCTTTTGCTTTAATGGTAACTTACCATTATTTACAAGTGCCTTTCTAGAATTACTCTTACCGACTGTTATTCTATTCTCTACCTTACCCCCCATCAGGGGTTAAGGTGCAATCAGTGAGATTGCTGGACTATTCAGGGAGTTAGGGAGATTGCTTATATTTCAGGGAGTCTCCTGCAGAATGAGGGAACGTAGGCAAGTATGTTTATACCAACAGAATAATGTACAAAAAGACAGCAAACTACATGTACAGTAGTTTAATTTGGACCACATGGCCTGCCTGGTAGTGGTATCACATCCTATAGCAACAATATTAACACAAGGTCCCAAAGGTCAAAGCGTAACAAAAAAACATTACACTGTTCAACACTTAAGTCACATAATCGGTCAGGCAGAGATGCACCTCTCTGCCGGTAACCTCAGGGTACCATGTGTAAAATGTGGCACTGGTGCTCCCGAACTGTGTCATGTGGAACGCAAAACTGGATATAAGCAGCTAGCTCCTCCTGTGGAATGCAACAACTTCTAATGCAGCTACCAGTTAGCAAGCAACATCAGTGCACATGTGCAGACCAGTAGAGACCATATGGTAGCACTGATCCCAAGTTTTGAATGACCAGCTAAACTACAGGAATAATTTATTAAACTCAATAAAACAGGAGTTAAAGGGAATGTCTCATATCAGCACATCCCTAGGCATACAATGCTAGCAAACTCAATGTGATATTAGAATATTACTAGAGATGTGCACAGTACCATTTTTGCTGGATTTGGAATTGGCCCTGATTCGTCATCCGGCTTTGTATTTGGTTTTTGCCAAACTGCCGTGACTGGTTTTGTTTTTTTGTTTTCAAAAATTGACAAACAAAACTAAAATCACATAATTTGGGCCTTTTTTTTGTTCCATGGGGGTGATTCAGACCTGATCCTAGATGTGCTAAATTTAGCACATTTATGATCAGATTCTCTGACATGCGGGGGGACGCCCAGCACAGGGCTAGTATGCCCCACATGTTAGGCGCCCGCATGAGACCCGCAGCCATTTTTGTGATAGCATCGGCTGCATGTGATGTCATGCAGCTGCCCCGACTACGCCCCGTTTCTCCGTTGCCACCCCTGTTTTGAAGTCTTGTCCCCGCAATACTCCATCTCCGTCTTTGAAATGGAGCATTGCCTCCCCCCCCACCCCCGCAACCATCTCTGCCTCATAGACAGGCAGAAACAATCGCAATTTCTGTGGGGCGCCATAGAAAATGCAGGCGCATGCGCAGGATGGGCCCTGCGCAGGATCCCGCATCCTCTTAGCAATTTTTACTGTTGGAACGTTTATTGCGATTGCGATCCAACCTGAATCAGGCTTTATTTGTAAAATATAAAATATACATCACAATATTAGATGCCACTAAGTGAGCAAAACTGCCGGCAAATGGCAGTAATAAAATTTTTCTCATGTAATAATTTTAAATAATAAGTGAAATCACATTTCCCTTAGGTCAGTCATGTAAAAGACAAGGGCCTCAAACCAGAAATAACCAATCTTAGCCGGTCTGGTGGGGTGTGTGAGGTCATGCTGTGATGTCATAATGGAAACTGCCTATGTCAGGGCTATGCTGTTGCTGTCTCTTGCATATGCTTTCAGAGCCCTGGCACGGCATAGCACACTGGTAGAAGGTTAGTGACTGGACAAAGATAAGAGCAGCTTATTTTGAATCGTCGGCAGACGTTTAGCATGACTATTATAATATATGACTTATGACCTTGGGGATAGCATAGTATTGGATAAAAATAAAATCTCACACCTACTGGGACAGTGCCATTACTTAACATCCACAAGCAGCTGCAAATGGGCCATTGGAGATATATGAAGGGTGCTTTACTTTCTCTCTCTCTCTGCCTGCCTAAATCCCAGTGTGCCAGTGTTGCACGCTGATTCATTTTTATTAATATGTAGAGATGTAAGAGAATTAAATTGTGCTTTAATCATTACTTTTGTTTTTATCCAATACTATATACAGATGTAGCCATGCTGATCATTGCTACATCTGAGGGAAACGTGCACCCTCGACGCAGCTATGCGCACCTGTGCCTAGCCATGTCGAGTTGCGGCATTTGCCGCCCCCATCCATGTGAATGGGGCACACACATGTCTTAGACCAGACGTAAGCAGTGCGGTCGCGACTAACAAGGCGCAATCGCCTTAAGATGTAGCCACAACGAGAATGTCTACATTTGTACAGTTGTAATTCCTGTTAGCGTCAGAAATGAATGCTATGGTGGTTATGACTGTCCCCCTACCCCCCTCACTCCCACTCAGGGTTGGACTGGCCCATAGGGGTACAGGGGAAACCACCGGTGGGCCCTACTGCCTGGGGGCCCACCTCCTCGTCTATGGATCAGGTCCCGTCTGTGCACTTGAATTGTACATTAGACATATTATCTACAGTGCATTGCAGTTATTAATCTGGTACATTATCATGCATGCACTAGCAGTATTTACTATATATATTTATCATGGGCCCTATACCATGTTAGCTAAGCCTCTGTGGCAGCAGGCCACACCCCTAAGCATGGGCCTTTACCTCTGCATTCCCCCGGTGGGCTCTCCATGCCTCACTGATTTCTTGCTCTCTTTTTTCACTCTCTCACCATTGACGTATAGGTGCGTTTTTCTCCTGCCGGGTAAATAGGTCAAAATATCAGATTTGAGGTGACAGATGGGAAGACTGGGTTAGGCAAGGTTAGTTGGTGGGCGGGTGGTCTGGGAAAACCAGGGACGTGCAGTCAGGGAAGGCAGGGGAGGCAGTGCCTCCCCTGTCATTAATGATTAAAATAATATAAAGAAGATACTTATGACACATACTGTATTCTGTGTCATAAGTATCTACTTTATATTAATCTAATCATTATCCCTGTTTAAATGTGTTTGGGAGGCACCGATCGTGGTGCCTCCCATTGTGAATGGGGAAGGGTGTGGGAGCGGGGGGCTGGGGTGGGCGGGGCCTAGCCATGGGCATTAAAAGTCCATTGGAAATGCATGGGATAGCGGCACCATTAGAGGTGCTGCTTTCATACAGGGGCGTGCTTTCAACCCATGAAAGCACGTCCCTGTCATTGAGGCCACAGTGATTGGCCAGAGGATCCATCACTGGATCCGCTGCCATCACTGTATGAGTGCGCGGAGGTGCGGGCATCGGTGGAAGTAAGAATATTAGTGGCACTGCCATTCTGCAGAGTTTGGCAGCGGAGCGGTACCAATTTCAAAAATGGCACCTCAGCGTAATTTTTGAAATTCAAGATGGCAACCACGAGCCAATCATGGCTCGCTGCGTCATCAGTCACCCCGGCCCCTCCAGCTGACTTATATAAGTCAGCACGAGGCATCGGCGTCAGTCCGACGGCAGAAGAGCTCCTGAAGAAAGAAGACGCTGGAAGTCCTGGATGGGCGGCAGCCATGCAAACGAGCTTAAAGGCCGCTGCCCCCAGGTGAAGACCCTGAATAATAAACTTTTTTTTAAAGACGGTGTGGTGTTTTTATTTTAATATTTTCTTTACAGGTGGACTACAGGTGCCAGCGGGCCCATTATATCCGGACATGCTGGCACTTGTGGTTCTCCAAGTGCTATGCAAAAAAGCTTAACAGCCACCGTCCACCAGGTGAAGACGCTGGAAGCCCTGGGAAGGCTACAGCCAGGCAAAAGAGCTTAAAGGCCGCTGCCTCCCAGATGAAGACGACGGAGAAAGACGATGGAAGCCCTGGGGAGGCGGCGGCCCCCCAGGTGAAGACGCCGGAAGCCCTGGGGAGGCGGCAGCCATGCAAAAGAGCTTAAAGGCTGCTGCCTCTCAGGTGAAGACACCGGAAGCCCTGGGGAGGCGGCGGCCCCCCAGGTGAAGGCGTTGGAAGCCTGGAGAGGCGGCGGCCATGCAAAAAAGCTTAAAGGCCGCCGCCCCCAGGTGAAGACCCTGACTAATAAACTTTTTTTTAAAGACGGAGTGGTGTTTTTATTTTAATATTTTCTTTACAGGTAGACTACAGGTGCCAGTGGGCCCTTTATGTCCGGACATGCTGGCACTTGTGGTTCTCCAAGTGCTATGCAAAAAAGCTTAATAGCCACCGTCCACCAGGTGAAGACGCTGGAAGCCCTGGGAAGGCTGCAGCCATGCAAAAGAGCTTAAAGGCCGCTGCCTCCCAGATGAAGACGCCGGAGAAAGACGACGGAAGCCCTGGGGAGGCGGCGGCCCCCAAGGTGAAGATGGCGGAAGCCCTGGAGAGGCGGTGGCCATGCAAAAGTGCTTAAATGCCGCCGTCCCCAGGTGAAGACCCTGACTAATAAACTTTTTTTTAAAGACGGTGTGGTGTTTTTATTTTAATATTTTCTTTACAGGTGCCAGTGGGCCCTTTATGTCCGGACATGCTGGCAATTGTGGTTCTCCAAGTGCTATGCAAAAGAGCTTAACAGCCGCCGCCCACCAGATGAAGAAGCTGGAAGCCCTGGGAAGGCGGCAGCCATGCAAAAGAGCTTAAAGGCCACCGCCCCCAGGTGAAGACCCTGACTAAAAAACTTTTTTCTTAAAGACGGTGTGGTGTTTTTAAAGAAGAAGACGAAGACAAAGAAGAAGAAGAAGAAGAAGAAGAAGAAGAAGGAGAAGAAGTAGTAGAACAAAAATAGGCTACATTTTGCTTAAAATAAAAATAGACATTTATTTTTTAAATATATTTTGCTTGAAGTTATCTTAATAAAGAAATTCTCTCAAAAGGTGAAGAAATGACACATATTTAGGGATACAAATATATTAGGAGAGTTTAGAACCATGCGTTGTTTATTCTACACAAAAGAGTACCATGTGAGGCAGCAATTTTGGGTCCTCTACATAGATTACACTGTGCAATAAGTAAAACATGGCAGTAAGGCATACAAAGGTAAAATGAAAAGCAACTAACAGGACACCTAGTTTGCAGCTTACACAGTAAGGAAAATGGTCTTACTCTATAATTGCTTTTAGATATCTTTCTCCTTTATAACTATTTTAAAGTGAGCTGAGGGGAAAATAACAATACAGGGTCCAGTTACATTATAAAATAATAATAAAAAATTCTCTGACCAAAAAATAAAAAATTAAAATGTATAATAATTCTCCAACACTCCGAAGATGGTAAGCTAATACTGTGAATTGCATAAAATATTTCTATGAACCCCACTTAATCACTGTTACACACTGGTTCTCACTGAGCAGAGGTTGAGATGAGCGGGGTGTTATTCGACAGGATCACTGGAAGTGTTGTGGATCTCTGATAATCTCAGGTCTCTGAGGAGTTAAGTAAAAAACTACTGTCTCCCACTGTGATGCTCTAAGACAATGACAAGATGCCGCAGCATTTATGTGCAGGATTTAGGTCAGCAGCCATCTTGGTACAGGGAGTGAAGCCTTCCTGAAGGAACAGTATGGAATCTGCGCAGTAGCGCTCTCCCCTTTCAACACTTTTTACATACAAATAGGATAATAATGATAAAACTCCCACATAATCATCTAAATGCAATGTAGTCACCATCCCGGCGGTCAACATACCACCACCCGGCCACCGAATGCTGTCAGTGGGGCCGAGGACTATTCCCACTAGTTGGTGTCCATGACACCCATAGAGTGGGAATAGAACCTGTGGCGAGCGCAGCAAGCCACCAAGCCTGCAGCAAGGGGCTTCGTTTCACTTGCCCCTCTCCCGGCATGCTGGCAGTCAGGATCCCGTCGTCGGTATGCTGACCGCCAGGATCCCGGCCGCCGGTCAACAACGCATCTGAATTATTACTTGTGCCTGGTGTAGGATTTTCAAATATGTGTAGTTTACTGTATACAAGGATATAAAACCTTAAAGGAACTGAGATCTAAGGTGTATTACATGTAGTTATAAAAATAAGTTTATTTTATGGTAGTAGTTTCTAAACAGGGGGCCGTGAGACCCTGGAGTTCCTCGGGAAAGGTGGGAAGGGGGGGATAGGGGAGGCCTTGCAGTGGTGCCGTAGTTTGGTGGTCCATGAACAATTCAAATTACTTATACTGAATTTAATTGGCAAAACCAGTCCTTCACCACATAACTGAACCTAAGGATGACATATTATAAACACAAATTACTTTATTTTATATTTTTTTCTAAATTTCTCACTAAGAAACTATGGTCTTGGGGTGCCGTGACAGAAATTCTGAAACTCTAGGGAAGGGGTGTCAAACTCGCAGCTCCTACCGCATCCTTTTGTGGCCCGCGGGCAGGGGTCCTTTGCGGCCCAACCACCTTGCTTGCAGCGAGGGCAGGAGAGCACAGCGCACACCTCTCTTGCTCCCCAGTCCGGTCTCCGGCGATGGCACGGGTATCTTAAATCAGGTGCCGGTCCGTGTTCACATAGCAGAAGCCAATCAGGAGCAGAGCCAGAGTCTTTGCTTTCTATGTGCAGTGCCATCTTCCCGAAGAGATCACCATGAAGAAGGCGCCACTGCCACTGGCTACAGCACAGGCATACTGGGGAGGGGTAGTAAACGGGGGCTTCTGCCAGGCCCCTCCAGCAGCCCCTCTACCAATGCTCGTCTTTTGTTGTTTTTTATAACAACATGGTGACGACACTGTAGCACAGAGATTTTCAACCCTTTACAACTCGCGGCACACTGAACAAGATTTAAGTATTGCCAAGGCACATTCATATATAATGGTGATGCATGGTGCAGTTGCATGTCCTATGATGTCATGTTGCAGCTTCTCCATAGGTAACGCCTGAGCCACATCTGAGAAAGCCAGAAGAGCCCAACACTGCCGGGTCCAAAATAAGAACTGGCTCTGCAACCACTAAACCCACCAGTATTGATCGTTCCAGGGCCTCAGTAGCGGCAAAACACTGACGGGCCTGGCTGTGCTTCTATGGTGGCACACCTGGAGACTGCTCAAGGCACACTAGTGTGCCACGGCACAGTGGCTGAAAAACACTGCTGTAGCATATGCAGAATCAGACCAATCGGATAATGATTGTGCTTTTCACACATTTACTCCGATTTTTTCATCGTTTTGTCCTTAAATGAGGTTATCATTGAAACACTGGAACAGTAATAAACAACATAACAACAGTGGAAATTGGGTTCACACAAAGCCTTACATAGCCAAAGATAAATAGGGACACCCTACAATAAAAATCTATACATATAATAAAACTGTAAGGGTCGTGTCTGTACATAGACATTTTGTTTATTGAGAATTATACTTCTAGGGACTGTTTATGGACCATGGAGACAAAAAAAAGTGAAATTTAGACTGTGTCTGTACGTTCTGGCATCACACAAAAACTACTGTATGAATTTATATCACATTTTCACTGTTGTATAGCTTAGTGACCTAGAAAAGGACTGAGGTATGTTTGGTCTCGATCTAACATCAGGGAGAGGAACAATAAATGAACAACCAGACGCTTGCAGTGTGCAGGCTCCTCAAGTCCAAAAAGGATGTGGTTACAATACCAGCGCTGGCATCATGAACACTGACTAGCTCGCCAGTTGGCATGCCGAGCAACAGGGACTATTCCCATAGAGTGGGATAGAACCTGTGGCAACCGCAACGAGCCCGCAAGGGTCTTTGTTGTGCTGGCCGAAACCCCCCCTGCTGGCCATCTGACAGATGGAATCCCGGCGTCTGTATGGTGACCGCCAGTCTCCCAACCACCGGTCACCCAATACCAACCTGTCCAAAATGACTATACAGTATGAGTGGAATTATTAAACTCACTTAGTGCAGTTGGACTACCAGCGTATAGCACTGCACTGACAGTTGGTGTTCCGGTCATTCTTCTGCAGACCTTGACTCTGCCCAGGTTATACAACAGAACCCGACTTAAAGCATACTTGCCTACTTTTGAAAAAGCATTTCAGGGAGATGTGAAAGTAACAACTATCATTGCGGACGTGTACTGCTCCATCTGAGAGGCGTGTCATAAAAATGACTTACAGTACATCCAAATGTAAATGATCCCCAAAGTTAGTAAAATCTACTTGTTGAAGAAAAAACTCTTATATTTTGCAGAATTTGTTTGTGTATTGTGCTTTACAAGAGGTTCCATATACTGTAAGTGGCCACGAGAAACTTTATTTAAAATGCATGTAGCCATAGGGAGCACTGTTGCAATAGATAGTATGAAGATCCCAAATAGTGCGCAAAGGCAGCTAGTGGTGTGGTGTATCACAAGAGAGGCTTTTCCCACCTCCCAATACAAGAAGAATAAAAACGATACGTGAGCTACCACTGGACCAGCGCCTCACTTCTCATGGACAGTTGTATCCCAACCTCCTTACAACTCTTAATATGGAGGAACTTCCGGGAGCATTTTCCAGGATTGTACCATGAAAAAGAAATGGTATGTACACATAGTGTGATACTGTATAAAAAGATGCCAATTTAATACATAACACACATTACATCACCAAACAGGACATTTAAAAACAATTAAGAACACAAAAAAACCACGTAATAGTGGTGCAGACATTCACTGTAAAGACTGGCCTCCCAGGCAATGATGTTAAAAATGGCTGATTACCGGCTGTAAGGGAGAACTGGCTCACACCAGTTCTGCAAGCATGAGTAAATCAAAGGAAGTCACCAAGCTGCAGCATAGGGATTCCCCAATCTCAGGACTCCTTCACTCGCCAGATCAGCTCCTTATGCCTTAGTGTCCACACCGGAGGTCAGTCAGCAGAGCACCCACGCGTTACGACCCTCCTCGGGTCTTTCTCAAGGTCAGCTCCAATGTGTATGTCTGAAGAATCTCCAGTTTATAACCCCACTAACTTCACCTGATAGGTCCCAGCGCAGCTGATCTCTATACACATCAATCCTAATAGTCTGTGATCATGTGCGCTAGGATCCTCCCTGACTCCTAGGTAGCTTCCATAGCAACTCCAATCATGATTCATCTGAGACGGAGTCCACTGGCGCTTCCGCTCCATTGCACCCACGTGACGGACCCATCATTGTGCGTCACGCGATCCTCCCCTCCGGGATTCCCGATCACGTGACTCGTCCTCTCGTCACTTGATACTCATTGGTGTATCGCGGGCCCTCCTCTCCGGTTTCTATGGTTACACCAGCGGTTATCTACGTCCTCCGTGGAGTTTCTAATCTAAAGTTTCTCCCGCTATATACTTTAAGCACGTCATTTGGGGTTTCATCTTGGGTCTCCTTGTTAGTAATCATTTTTAGTGTATATATATATATATAGGTAGAATTTCTTATCACTTGGTATAGTCTCTTATTGGGTTGCATACAGGATGTACCCCAATCTCCTAGCAAATCAAAAAGTACAGGTATTAGAATAATGACAATTATAATGCAGCAAATCTCCCATGTGATGGGAAAATAAATATAATAACTACATATGGTGTTTAGAAACATAGCAAAGGTGAAAGAGGAAGAGAGTGAGCGAACCCGCACATGCACTACAAGAACCATTTGACCTCAAAATCTAAGTTGAGGCCCTTTGGCTGCAAGGTCCCTAGCTCATAGATGGCTTTCATTTCTGCCTTTGCCAGTTGATTTGGCAAGTCTCGCCTCCTCCAATGTCCCTTTACCCACTGTAGGCCTATAAAACGCCTAATTGCTGTTGTAGAACAGCCATGTTGCTTCCTGAAGTGGTCAGAGAGAGCGTGTGTCTCAAGGCCTTTCCTGATGTTTCTTAAATGCTCTCCCACCCGTATTTTTAAGGCCCTGAACGTCCTCCCGATGTAGAACAGGCCGCAATCGCATTCTATGGCATACACCACATTTCTAGTATTGCATGTGATGAATTCTCTGATGTCAGATTTTTTGCCATTAATTATGATCTCACTAGTCTTACTTTGATTTTCCATTCTGATTTCTCTACATCCTATACAATTCATGCATCTGTAGAACCCCTTTGATTTTACCCCACCTTGTAATGTTGGTGGTAATGCGCTTCGTGTGAGACTATTTCCTAAATTGGGAGCCCTCCTGTATATACATTTGGGTTTTACAGGGAGATGTTGTCCTAAAATGGGATCTTTCTGTAGGACCCCCCAATGTTTAGACATGATCTTCTCTATAGATTTGTATTGATTGCAGAAGGTAGTCACAAATGCCCTATCAAAATGGTACTGCTGGTCATTTTGTCTAGTGCCATCTTTTCTTTCTAGAAGTTTCCTTCTCTCCATCTTTTCGGTATCATCCATTGCCCTCTTCACTACCTTGTCATTATAGCCACAAGCGAGAAATTTCAACTGCATCTCTTTAGCCTGTTCTTGGTAGACCTCTTGCTTGGAGCAGTTTCTCTTTACCCTTTTGAGTTGCCCCACCGGAATGGTTTGTAGCCAATTAGGATGGTGGCAGCTCGTGGCGTTGATGTAACTACTGGAGTCGGTAGGTTTAGTAAACGTTTTTGTTTGAATGGTACCATCCTCCACATAGATAGATATATCTAAAAAATTAATGACTTCTTTACTACTGTTGAAACTGAACTCAATATTGAAGGGATTATTGTTGAGGTAGACGTAAAACTCCTTCAAGGAAGTCTCGTAACCCTTCCAAAAAAGTTTCCGGGATAGATTCTATCACGGCGGGATTATCAGAATTCATTGACTATTATCTGCAGCCATTGGTCTTGTGTAATAAATCTCATTTGAGGGATACTAATGATGCCCTAAGGGTCCTGAAAGATTTAGAATGGCAAGATGACTGTATCATGGTAACGGCCGACGTACGGTCGCTATATACTATCATAGATCATAAAGATGGTCTACAGGCTGTCAAGAGTTTTCTCCACAAGAGTGAACTGAATAAAGGCCTTCAGGAATTCATCCTAGAAGAAGTTATGTTCATACTTCAGAATAATTATTTTTCCTTTGGGGATGAGTTCTACTTGCAAAAGATAGGGACCGCTATGGGTACCAGGTTCGCCCCAAGTTATGCCAATATATTCATGGGCAGTTGGGAGTCAGAATATATTTGGAGTGACCATCCATTTGGGGCGAGCCTGGTATCATGGTCCCGGTATACAGATGACGTCCTCTTTTTTTGGAAGGGTGACGAGACTTCCTTGAAGGAGTTTTACGTCTACCTCAACAATAATCCCTTCAATATTGAGTTCAGTTTCAACAGTAGTAAAGAAGTCATTAATTTTTTAGATATATCTATCTATGTGGAGGATGGTACCATTCAAACAAAAACGTTTACTAAACCTACCGACTCCAGTAGTTACATCAACGCCACGAGCTGCCACCACCCTAATTGGCTACAAACCATTCCGGTGGGGCAACTCAAAAGGGTAAAGAGAAACTGCTCCAAGCAAGAGGTCTACCAAGAACAGGCTAAAGAGATGCAGTTGAAATTTCTCGCTTGTGGCTATAATGACAAGGTAGTGAAGAGGGCAATGGATGATACCGAAAAGATGGAGAGAAGGAAACTTCTAGAAAGAAAAGATGGCACTAGACAAAATGACCAGCAGGACCATTTTGATTGGGCATTTGTGACTACCTTCTGCAATCAATACAAATCTATAGAGAAGATCATGTCTAAACATTGGGGGGTCCTACAGAAAGATCCCATTTTAGGACAACATCTCCCTGTAAAACCCAAATGTATATACAGGAGGGCTCCCAATTTAGGAAATAGTCTCACACGAAGCGCATTACCACCAACATTACAAGGTGGGGTAAAATCAAAGGGGTTCTACAGATGCATGAATTGTATAGGATGTAGAGAAATCAGAATGGAAAATCAAAGTAAGACTAGTGAGATCATAATTAATGGCAAAAAATCTGACATCAGAGAATTCATCACATGCAATACTAGAAATGTGGTGTATGCCATAGAATGCGATTGCGGCCTGTTCTACATCGGGAGGACGTCCAGGGCCTTAAAAATACGGGTGGGAGAGCATTTAAGAAACATCAGGAAAGGCCTTGAGACACACGCTCTCTCGGACCACTTCAGGAAGCAACATGGCTGTTCTACAACAGCAATTAGGCGTTTTATAGGCCTACAATGGGTAAAGGGACATTGGAGGAGGCGAGACTTGCCAAATCAACTGGCAAAGGCAGAAATGAAAGCCATCTATGAGCTAGGGACCTTGCAGCCAAAGGGCCTCAACTTAGATTTTGAGGTCAAATGGTTCTTGTAGTGCATGTGCGGGTTCGCTCACTCTCTTCCTCTTTCACCTTTGCTATGTTTCTAAACACCATATGTAGTTATTATATTTATTTTCCCATCACATGGGAGATTTGCTGCATTATAATTGTCATTATTCTAATACCTGTACTTTTTGATTTGCTAGGAGATTGGGGTACATCCTGTATGCGACCCAATAAGAGACTATACCAAGTGATAAGAAATTCTACCTATATATATATACACTAAAAATGATTACTAACAAGGAGACCCAAGATGAAACCCCAAATGACGTGCTTAAAGTATATAGCGGGAGAAACTTTAGATGAGAAACTCCACGGAGGACGTAGATAACCGCTGGTGTAACCATAGAAACCGGAGAGGAGGGCCCGCGATACACCAATGAGTATCAAGTGACGAGAGGACGAGTCACATGATCGGGAATCCCGGAGGGGAGGATCGCGTGACGCACAATGACGGGTCCGTCACGTGGGCGCAATGGAGCGGAAGCGCCAGTGGACTCCGTCTCAGATGAATCATGATTGGAGTTGCTATGGAAGCTACCTAGGAGTCAGGGAGGATCCTAGCGCACATGATCACAGACTATTAGGATTGATGTGTATAGAGATCAGCTGCGCTGGGACCTATCAGGTGAAGTTAGTGGGGTTATAAACTGGAGATTCTTCAGACATACACATTGGAGCTGACCTTGAGAAAGACCCGAGGAGGGTCGTAACGCGTGGGTGCTCTGCTGACTGACCTCCGGTGTGGACACTAAGGCATAAGGAGCTGATCTGGCGAGTGAAGGAGTCCTGAGATTGGGGAATCCCTATGCTGCAGCTTGGTGACTTCCTTTGATTTACTCATGCTTGCAGAACTGGTGTGAGCCAGTTCTCCCTTACAGCCGGTAATCAGCCATTTTTAACATCATTGCCTGGGAGGCCAGTCTTTACAGTGAATGTCTGCACCACTATTACGTGGTTTTTTTGTGTTCTTAATTGTTTTTAAATGTCCTGTTTGGTGATGTAATGTGTGTTATGTATTAAATTGGCATCTTTTTATACAGTATCACACTATGTGTACATACCATTTCTTTTTCATGGTACAATCCTGGAAAATGCTCCCGGAAGTTCCTCCATATTAAGAGTTGTAAGGAGGTTGGGATACAACTGTCCATGAGAAGTGAGGCGCTGGTCCAGTGGTAGCTCACGTATCGTTTTTATAGGGAGCACTGTGTCTTATAACTAGAAATGAGCGGGTTCGGTTCGTCGAGATCCGAAACCCCCCGAACTTCACGTGGTTTACACGGGTCGGAGGTAGCCTCGGTTCTTCCCGCCTAACACGCAAAACCCGAACGGAGGAAAACGTCATCATCGCGCTGTCGGATTCTCGCGAGATTCGGATTCCATATAAAGAGCCGCGTGTCGCCTCCATTTTCACTCGTGCATTGTCGATTGAGCGGAGAGGACGTGGCTACGTTCTCTGCCTGAAAAGCTCAATATCTGTGCTCAGTGTGCTGCATTGTGGGGACCAGTATATGGTAGTACAGTGCTGCATTGTGGTGACCACCAGTATATAGTAGTACAGTACAGTTGTCCATTGCTGTATCTTGCAGCTCCATGTCAGACTCAGTTCTATTCTCCGGATCAGTACTCAATATCTGTGCTGCATTGTGGGGACCAGTATATAGTAGTACAGTGCTGCATTGTGGTGACCACCAGTATATAGTAGTACAGTACAGTAGGCTTTTGCTTTATCTTGCAGCTCCGTGTCAGACTCAGTTCTATTCTCCAGATTAGTGCTCAATATCTTTTCTGCATTTTGGGGACCAGTATATAGCAGTACAGTGCTGCATTGTGGTGTCCACCAGTATATAGCAGTACAGTACAGTTGTCCATTGCTGTATCTTGCAGCTCCGTGTCAGACTCAGTTCTATTCTCCGGATCAGTGCTCAATATCTTTGCTGCATTGTGGGGACCAGTATATAGTAGTACAGTGCTGCATTGTGGTGATCACCAGTATATAGTAGTACAGTAGAGTTGTCCACTGCTTTATCTTGCAGCTCTGTGTCAGACTCAGTTCTATTCTCCGGATCAGTGCTCAATATCTGTGCTGCATTGTGGGGACCAGTATATACTAGTACAGTGCTGCATTGTGGTGACCACCAGTATATAGTAGTACAGTACAGTAGGCCATTGCTGTATCTTGCAGCTCCGTGTCATACTTAGTTCTATTCTCCGGATCAGTGCTAAATATCTGTGCTGCATTGTGGGGACCAGTATATAGTAGTACAGTGCTGCATTGTGGTGACCACCAGTATATAGTAGTACAGTACAGTTTTCCATTGCTGTATCTTGCAGCTCCGTGTCAGACTCAGTTCTATTCTCCAGATCAGTGCTCAATATCGGTGCTGCATTGTGGGGACCAGTATATAGTAGTACAGTGCTGCATTGTGGTGACCACCAGTATATAGTAGTACAGTACAGTTGTCCATTGCTGTATCTTGCAGCTCCATGTCAGACTCAGTTCTATTCTCCGGATCAGTACTCAATATCTGTGCTGCATTGTGGGGACCAGTATATAGTAGTACAGTGCTGCATTGTGGTGACCACCAGTATATAGTAGTACAGTACAGTAGGCTTTTGCTTTATCTTGCAGCTCCGTGTCAGACTCAGTTCTATTCTCCAGATTAGTGCTCAATATCTTTTCTGCATTTTGGGGACCAGTATATAGCAGTACAGTGCTGCATTGTGGTGTCCACCAGTATATAGCAGTACAGTACAGTTGTCCATTGCTGTATCTTGCAGCTCCATGTCAGACTCAGTTCTATTCTCCGGATCAGTACTCAATATCTGTGCTGCATTGTGGGGACCAGTATATAGTAGTACAGTGCTGCATTGTGGTGACCACCAGTATATAGTAGTACAGTACAGTAGGCTTTTGCTTTATCTTGCAGCTCCGTGTCAGACTCAGTTCTATTCTCCAGATTAGTGCTCAATATCTTTTCTGCATTTTGGGGACCAGTATATAGCAGTACAGTGCTGCATTGTGGTGTCCACCAGTATATAGCAGTACAGTACAGTTGTCCATTGCTGTATCTTGCAGCTCCGTGTCAGACTCAGTTCTATTCTCCGGATCAGTGCTCAATATCTTTGCTGCATTGTGGGGACCAGTATATAGTAGTACAGTGCTGCATTGTGGTGATCACCAGTATATAGTAGTACAGTAGAGTTGTCCACTGCTTTATCTTGCAGCTCTGTGTCAGACTCAGTTCTATTCTCCGGATCAGTGCTCAATATCTGTGCTGCATTGTGGGGACCAGTATATACTAGTACAGTGCTGCATTGTGGTGACCACCAGTATATAGTAGTACAGTACAGTAGGCCATTGCTGTATCTTGCAGCTCCGTGTCATACTTAGTTCTATTCTCCGGATCAGTGCTAAATATCTGTGCTGCATTGTGGGGACCAGTATATAGTAGTACAGTGCTGCATTGTGGTGACCACCAGTATATAGTAGTACAGTACAGTTTTCCATTGCTGTATCTTGCAGCTCCGTGTCAGACTCAGTTCTATTCTCCAGATCAGTGCTCAATATCGGTGCTGCATTGTGGGGACCAGTATATAGTAGTACAGTGCTGCATTGTGGTGACCACCAGTATATAGTAGTGCAGTACAGTAGGCCATTGCTGTATCTTGGAGCTCCGTGTCAGACTCAGTTCTATTCTCCAGATCAGTGCTCAATATCTGTGCTGCATTGTGGGGACCAGTATATAGTAGTACAGTGCTGCATTGTGGTGACCACCAGTATATAGTAGTACAGTACAGTAGGCCATAGCGTTATCTTGCTGCACCATGTCACTTCTAGTATCCTGATCAGTGCTTAATATCTGTGCTCAGTGTCAGTGCTGCATTGTGGTGACCAGTATACTACAGTACAATAGTCCAGTGCTGTTCTCGCTGCTCAGTGTCAGTTCTCCGTAGTATCATCAGTGATCAGTATAATCAGTTCTCAGTATAATCAGTGTGCTGTTAGACGTGCGCCCGTTTTCCGTTATTAGTGCATTGGGATTTAGACAATTGATGAAGTTATTGTGTCCCTGGTACAAAATCCCATCTAGATTCCACTTCACTAGGCAGGCGATAGTGAGATTTTACCAATTAACATCAGTGATTTATAATTATTAATTACAGTGATCTTGCCAAATAATTCCAGTAATTTTGTCATTTTCTTCCAGTGATGTGGACCAATAATACCATTGATTAGAATGAATAATTCCTGTGATTTTGTAATTTTCTTCCAGTGATTTGGACCAGTAATACCATTGATTAGAACAAATAATTCCTGTGATTTTGTCATTTTCTTCCAGTGATTTGGACCAATAATACCATTGATTAGAATGAATAATTCCTGTGATTTTGTCAGTTTCTTCCAGTGATTTGGACCAATAATACCATTGATTAGAATGAATAATTCCTGTGATTTTGTCATTTTCTTCCAGTGATTTGGACCAATAATACCATTGATTAGAACAAATAATTCCTGTGATATTGAGGTGTTTGTGTCTCTTAGCTTAGCCATCCAGTGACCACAGTCCACCTCCTTTTCTCTTTTCTTTGCATCATGTGCTGTTTGAGGACTATTTTTTTAAGTGCCATCCTGTCTGACACTTCCGTATATGCCATTTGAAATAATTCTCGACATTACTGCCATTTAATTCCAGTGATTTTGTAATTTTATTCGAGTGATTTGGACCAATAATACCATTGATTAGAACAAATAATTCCAGTGATTTTGTCATTTTCTTCCATTGATTTGGACCAATAATACCATTGATTAGAACAAAAATAATTCCTGTGATATTGAGGTGTTTGTGTCGCTTAGCTCTGCCATCCAGCGACCACAGTTTGCATCATGTGCTGTTTGGGGCAAATTTTTTTAAGTGCCATCCTGTCTGACACTGCAGTGCCACTCCTTAATGGGCCAGTTGTTTGTGCCGGCCACTTGGGTCTCTTAGCTTAGTCATCCAGCGACCTCGGTGCAAATTTTAGGACTAAAAATAATATTGTGAGGTGTGAGGTGTTCAGAATAGACTGGAAATTAGTGGAAATTATGGTTATTGAGGTTAATAATACTATAGGATCAAAATTACCCCCAAATTCTATGTTTAAGCTGTTTTTGAGGGTTTAAAAAAAAAAAAAACACCCGAATCCGACAAAATTTTTTAAGGGAGGTTTTGCCAAAACGCGTCCGAATCCAAAACACGCCTGCGGAATCGAATCCAAAACCAAAACACAAAAAATTTCCGGTGCACATCACTACTTATTAGTTATAACCAATACAGGAAAATGGCACTGATGTTCCCATTTGAATGTATGTATCTGTGATTTATTTTCCCCCCCCAACAATGTAACAGCTGCACAATGGGGTTAACATAGTAACATAGTTGTTGAGGTTGAAAAGAGGTGAAATGCCTATCGGGTTCAACCTGTATTCTGTGTTTAGCTGTGCACATTATAATGCACCAGTTGAAATAATGGTTTCGTACCAATTGTCAACTATATTTCGTACAACTCCCAGATACTAATGCCAATATATTAAATGCTGTAGCCTTGGATACTTTTTTCAGCTAGAAAGCTGTCCAATCTGATTTTGAATGCATTTACAGAGTCCGCCATTATTACCTTCTCCGGCAGGGAGTTCCAAATCTTTATTGCCCTTACCGTGAAGAACCCCTTCCTACGTTTTGTATGGAATTTTCTCTCCTCTAACCTCAGTGAGTGTCCACGTGTCCTATATAGAGTTCTATTAATAAACAAATCCCCTGCTAACTCCTTGTAATGACCCTTTACATATTTGAAGATATTAATAATATCACCTCTTAGACGCCTCTTTTCTAGAGTATACATATTTAACATAGTTAGCCTTTCCTCGTACTCCAGTGTCTCTAACCCTTTAATCAGTTTAGTAGCATGCCTTTGAACTCTTTCGAGTTCCGCAATATCTTTTTATATAATATGGTGCCGAAAATTGAACACAATATTCCAGGTGCGGATGTACCAATGATTTGTACAGCGGCATGATTACATCCTCGTCCCTGGTCTCAATACCCCGTTTTATGCAAGCAAGGACTTTACTTGTCTTCTTCACTGCATTTTGACACTGTGTACTGTTATTGAGTGTATTATCTATGAGGACCCCCAAATCTTTTTCCACTACTGATACCCCTATATTTTCCCCATTAAGTGAATAGGATGCAAGTTTGTTTTTAATCCCCAAATGCATAGCTTTGCATTTTTCAATATTGAACCTCATTCCCCATTTAGACACCCAGAATTCAAGTTTAAATAAGTAATTCTGTAGAGACTCCACATCTATTTCTGAATTAATTACCTTACACAGTTTAGTATCATCTGCAAAGATTGATACTATGCTTCCCAGGCCTATTCCTAGGTCATTAATACATATATTGAACAGTAGCGGACCAAATATGGACCCTTGTGGTATACCGCTGACTACTAGTGCCCAGCTGAAGAACATCTCATTGACCACTACTCGTTGTACCCTGTTATCCAGCCAATTACCTATCCATGTACAAACAGTGTATCCTAGGCCAAGTTTCCTTAATTTGATGATCAGTCTCTTGTGAGGCACTGTATTGAAGGCTTTTGCAAAATCTAAATAGACCACATCCACTGCTTTTCCCTGGTTAAGATTATCGCTCACTTTGACGTAGAAGTAAATTAAGTTAGTTTGACATGATCTGTCCCTCACAAACCCATGCTAACTCCTGCTAATAAACTTAGTATTCCGCAGATAATCCGCTATGCTATCCCTCAAAATTCCTTCCAATATTTTATCCACTATAGAGGTTAAACTAACTGGTCTATAGTTCCCAGGATGATTTTTAGAACCCTTTTTAAATAATGGCACTACCTCAGCTATACGCCAATCCATCGGTACCATACCCGATTTAATGGAACTATAGAAAATCAAGTATAAGGGTCTTGCAAGCTGTGCCTTAAGCTCCATAATAACCCTCGGATGAAAACCATTTGGTCCCGGTGATTTATTAATCTTTATGTTGCTTAGTCTCTCCAGGACTATTTCCTCACTTAAACAAGCATCTAGCCAAGAATCATTACCTTCACTGTTGTTATGCACTACTAACACTGTCTGATCCTCCCTGGTGAAAAAAAGCTGTTCAGTATATCCGCTTTTATTTTGTCATCGTTTCCAAGGCTCACAGTTCATCTTTTAATGGGCCTATGTTCTAATTTTTTAACCCTTTAATGTTTATGTATTTATAAAACTCTTTGGGATTGGCTTTACTCTCTATAGCGATTTGTTTTTCATTTACAATTGTAGCTGCCATTATTACTTTTTTGCATCTTTTACTGCATTCTTTGTAATACTGGAATGACTCCTCCCCTCCATTAGTTTTAAATGCTTTAAAAGAACACCTCTTTTTAGCCATTGCTTCTTTGACATCCTTATTAGGCCACATTGATTTGAGTCTAGTACTCCTGCGTTTACTGCCCAAGGGTATGAATTTGTGAATATTGCTATCAAGAAACCCTTTTAAAGCATCCCACATTTCCGATGTGTCTTTACCATGAAACAAACCTTCCCAGTCAATGTCGTTTAGTGCCTGTCTCAGCATATTGAAGTTAGCTTTTCTAAAGTTGAATGTTTTTGTTGATTCCTTATACAGATGTAGCCACCTTTATCTTGACTGTTTCTCCGCGAGACGGGCGTTTAGTCATGCTAAGGCGATAGCTGAGTTTAATCACAGGTAGGCGCGTTGAGGCGATCTAGATACTCATCATGCATTACACATCTCCACCACTGTGTGGCTAATGCTCCACTAATCCAGTACTTTCGATCGTACAGTATAGCGGCGGATTGATCTACAGCTCTGGCAATACTGTAGGCGTAACGGGAGGCGGTGGAAAAGATGGTGACCTACAGTACTGTAGAGTACTGTACTGTATGTGTATGGAGTACTGTATGTGTATGGAGACGCAACTACAGTAATTGTGTAAAAGGAAGAATGTACAGGACAATGTATAAACACCGTGCTTTTAAAATACATGAGCGTCTGAGTTCGCTAATGCATAATGGGAATGGAGGGCTAGCAGGAGGCGGTGGAAAATACCGTGCTTTACAAATGCGAGCGTCCGAGTCCTCTAAGGCATAAACCAACACCAATGGGGTGGGGGCCGGGCGCTGTTTGCAGTACTTTCACACATGAAATTGGGAGTCTCTCATGAGGCGTCGTGGGCTAGGGGTGAAGGCTCCCACCTCCCACGCTGGGGGTCCAGGGTTCGAGACGTGATGTGCCTTCTTTTTTTTTTTTTTATTGTAATAATACACTGTATTATTTTATCAACATTGTAAGACAGTCAATGGAAAGGTGCACACAAGTTACATATAAATCAGAGTACATCTGCAGGAGCGATTCTTTACGCTAAATGCAACTGCACAGCGGCAATGAGTAGAAATGAGTGTATTCTGACGCTACTAAGTGAGCAAAACAGTACTATACAGTAGATATTCGGCGTTTGTGTATTGCACATGACCTGAATTCCCTCCCTGTCTACTGCATGATCTGTGCAGGCTCCCAGGGGGGAAGGGCAATAGGCTAGCAGGAGGCTACTGGGGACTCAGACTCATACAGTACTTGCATTTCAAAAGCACAGTATTTTCCACCGCCTCCCGCTTGCCCATCGCCCTTCCCCCCCTGGGATCCTGCACAGGTCATGCAGTAGACAGGGAGGGAGTTATTCACGTAAACTAGGGCAAAGCTGCAGGAGCAGTTGTACTGTTTAGGGTCTATGCACCATATGGTATACATACAATTCTATAGCAGGGCAGACTCAATTGAAATGGCTACCGCCTGTGTCTCCTCGCCCAATGGAGGCCCTCGGCTATGGAGCAAGTAACAGCACAGATTTGGTAGGTCACGGGGCAATGCTGAAGGAGCGTCAGAATCCCCTAGCTAAAATACACAGGGGTGATAGGGATAAGTGAGGTCTTTGCGCATAACGATACACCGCAAAGTTCCCCATGGTTTTGATTATGCCTTTTCTTTGAACACGGTATTTTTCACTGCCTCACCCTAACCCCATCCCACTTTCCCCTTCCCCCCCTGGGAGCCTGCAAAGTACATGCAGTAGACAGGGAGGGAGTTCCGATCAGGTTACAAGACATGTGCAACAGTATACTACTGTATGTAGGAAAATCCACCGCCCACTCTGATTTATGTGAAACCTGTGTGCACCCTTCCATTGAATGTATAACAAAGAAAAATAATAATAATAAAGTGAATGTTACAGGAACACATTAAATAAAGGTTGGCACTTCCTTCCCATTGGTGTTGGTTTATGCCTTAGGGGACTCAGACATTAATACTTGTATTTCAAAAGCACAGTGTTTTCCACCGCCTCTCCCTACCCCCATCGCCCTTCCCCCCTGGGAGCCTGCACAGGTCATGCAGTGGACAGGGAGGGAGTTCAGGTCAGGTACAATACACAAATGCTGACGATCTACAGTACTGTGTTGCTCAGTTAGTTGCGTTGGAATACACTAATTTATACTCATTACCGCTGTGTATTTGTATATAGCGGAATGAATCGCTGCTGCAGATTTACTTTGATTTATGTGAAACCTGTGTGCACCCTTTCATTGAATGTACAACAAAGAAAAAAAATAATAAAGTGAATGTCACGGGAACATAGAAAAAAAAAGGTTGGCACTTTGTGACTCTCAGCATGGGAGGTGGGAGCCTTCATCACTAGGTTGGTATGGAAGGGGAGACAATTAGCTACCGGAGGGTACCAACCCCAAGTTTCTGTGACCCCCACAAGGCTCATGGCAAGCGTCGGAACCTATGGTGGGTCTGAATTAACGGTCCCATTATAGTCTATGGGAAAATGGGTCCACTTTGCGTACTGATATCTCTGGTTCTGGGTGTCCCAGAGACTCAGGACTGGTACCATACAAAAGAGGAGACTCTTGGCTTTCGGGGCAGACCAACCACTAGTTTATGTGACACTGGAAAAGGAAACGGGAAGCAACCGTGTTTTGGGTCCCCTCCAGTTGTCCGCCTAGCTTGCACAGGATACAGGGTTTCTGGCTAGATAGGAAATACTGTACAGAAATGCTAAGCATGGTAATTTGACATCCAGGAACATAGGGAGGAGTTTTTATCTCACTCAATTATACTTAGAAAAATTACACTTGCCACTGTACGTTACAAGCTGTTTGTGCTAATTAGTACACTAGTAGAACATACTGTACAGAGATACTAAGGACAGTGATTTGGCATCCACGAACTTAGGGAGGAGCTTTTATCTCTCTCCATTGTAATCTTTCTAAGTATAATGGAGAGAGATAAAAGCTCCACCCTAAATTCCTGGGTGCCAAATAACCGTCTTTAGTATCTCTGTATAGTATTTTCAATTAGGGTACTAATTAGCACGGACAGCTTGTAAAGTACAGCGGCAAATTTAATCTTTCTATGTAAAATGGAGAAATTAAAAGCTCCTCTGGAAGTTCCCAGATGCCAAATCACCAATCTTAGTATCTCTGTACAGTATGTTCTACTAGTATACTAATTAGCACGAACAGCTTTTAACTGGATGCCAAATCACCATACTTCGTATCTCTGTACAGTATGTTCTATTAGGGTACTAATTAGCACGAACAGCTTGTAACGTACAGTGGCAAGTTTAATCTTTCTATGTATAATGGAGAGAGATAAAAGCTCCTCAATAAGTTCCTGGATACAAAATCACCATACTTAGTATCTCTGTACAGTATGTTCTATTAGGGTACCAATTAGCTGTTTGTGCTAATTAGTACCCTAATAGAAAATACTATGCAGAGATACTAAGGATGGTGATTTGGCAACCAGGAACTTAGGGAGGAGCTTTTATCTCTCTATATTATACATAGTAAGATTAAAATTGCCACTGTACATTACAAGCTGTTTGTGCTAATTAGTACCCTAATAGAAAATACTATGCAAAGATACTAAGGATGGTGATTTGGCAACCAGGAACTTAGGGAGGAGCTTTTATCTCTCTATATTATACATAGAAAGATTAAAATTGCCACTGTACGTTACAAGCTGTTCGTGCTAATTAGTACACTAGTAGAACATACTGTACAGAGATACTAAGTACAGTGATTTGGCATCCACGAACTTAGGGAGGAGCTTTAATCTCTCCATTGTAATCTATCTAAGTATAATGGAGAGAGATGAAAGCTCCTCCCTAAATTCCTGGATGCCAAATGACTGTCCTTAGTATCTCTGTACTCTATGTTCTATTAGGGTACTAATTAGCTGTTTGTGCTAATTAGTACCCTAACAGAAAATACTATGCAGAGATACTAAGTTTGGTGATTTGGCAACCAGGAACTTAGGGAGGAGCTTTTATCTCTCTATATTATACATAGAAAGATTAAAATTGCCAATGTACGTTACAAGCTGTTCGTGCTAATTAGTACACTAGTAGAACATACTGTACAGAGATACTAAGTACAGTGATTTGGCATCCACAAACTTAGGGAGGAGCTTTAATCTCTCCATTGTAATCTATCTAAGTATAATGGAGAGAGATAAAAGCTCCTCCCTAAATTCCTGGATGCCAAATGACTGTCCTTAGTATCTCTGTACTCTATGTTCTACTAGTGTACTAATTAGCACAAACAGCTTGTAACGTAGAGTGGCAAGTTTAATCTTTCTATGTATAATGGAGAGAGATAAAAGCTCCTCAGTAAGTTCCCAGATGCCAAATCACCATCCTTAGTATCTCTGTACAGTATGTTCTACTAGTGTAATAATTAGCACGAACAGCTTGTAACGTACAGTTGCAAGTTTAATCTTTCTATGTATAATGGAGAGAGATAAAAGCTCCTCAGTAAGTTCCTGGATGCCAAATCACCGTCCTTAGTATCTCTGTACAGTATGTTTTACTAGTGTACTAATTAGCACAAACAGCTTGTAACGTACAGCGGCAAGTTTAATCTTTCTATGTATAATGGCGAGAGATAAAAGCTCCTCAGTAAGTTCCTGGATGCCAAATCACCGTCCTTAGTATCTCTGTACAGTATGTTCTATTAGGGTACTAATTAGCTGTTTATAAAGAGATAAAAGCTCCTCCCTAAGTTCCTGGTTGCCAAATCACCATCCTTAGTATCTTTGCATAGTATTTTCTATTAGGGTACTAATTAGCACAAACAGCTAATTAGTACACTAGTAGAACATAGAGTACAGAGATACTAAGGACAGTAATTTGGCATCCAGGAATTTAGGGCGGAGCTTTTATCTCTCTCCATTATACTTAGATAGATTACAATGGAGAGATTAAAGCTCCTCCCTAAATTCGTGGATGCCAAATCACTGTACTTAGTATCTCTGTACAGTATGTTCTACTAGTGTACTAATTAGCACGAACAGCTTGTAATGTACAGTGGCAATTTTAATCTTTCTATGTATAATATAGAGAGATAAAAGCTCCTCCCTAAGTTCCTGGTTGCCAAATCACCATCCTTAGTATCTTTGCATAGTATTTTCTATTAGGGTACTAATTAGCACAAACAGCTTGTAACGTACAGTGGCAATTTTAATCTTACTATGTATAATATAGAGAGATAAAAGCTCCTCCCTAAGTTCCTGGTTGCCAAATCACCATCCTTAGTATCTCTGCATAGTATTTTCTATTAGGGTACTAATTAGCACAAACAGCTTGTAACGTACAGTGGCAATTTTAATCTTACTATGTATAATATAGAGAGATAAAAGTTCCTCCCTAAGTTCCTGGTTGCCAAATCACCATCCTTAGTATCTCTGCATAGTATTTTCTATTAGGGTACTAATTAGCACAAACAGCTAATTGGTACCCTAATAGAACATACTGTACAGAGATACTAAGTATGGTGATTTTGTATCCAGGAACTTATTGAGGAGCTTTTATCTCTCTCCATTATACATAGAAAGATTAAACTTGCCGCTGTACGTTACAAGCTGTTCATGCTAATTAGTACCCTAATAGAACATACTGTACAGAGATACGAAGTATGGTGATTTGGCATCCAGTTAAAAGCTGTTCGTGCTAATTAGTATACTAGTAGAACATACTGTACAGAGATATTAAGAATGGTGATTTGGCATCTGGGAACTTCCAGAGGAGCTTTTATCTCTCTCCATTTTACATAGAAAGATTAAACTTGCCGCTGTACTTTACAAGCTGTCCGTGCTAATTAGTACCCTAATTGAAAATACTATACAGAGATACTAAAGACGGTTATTTGGCACCCAGGAATTTAGGGAGGAGCTTTTATCTCTCTCCATTATACTTAGAAAGATTACAATGGAGAGAGATAAAAGCTCCTCCCTAAGTTCGTGGATGCCAAATCACTGTCCTTAGTATCTCTGTACAGTATGTTCTACTAGTGTACTAATTAGCCCAAACAGCTTGTAACGTACAGTGACAAGTGTAATTTTTCTAAGTATAATGGAGTGAGATAAAAACTCCTCCCTATGTTCCTGGATGTCAAATTACCATGCTTAGCATTTCTGTACAGTATTTCCTATCTAGCCAGAAACCCTGTATCCTGTGCAAGCTAGGCGGACAACTGGAGGGGACCCGAAACACGGTTGCTTCCCGTTTCCTTTTCCAGTGTCACATAAACTAGTGGTTGGTCTGCCCCGAAAGCCAAGAGTCTCCTCTTTTGTATGGTACCAGTCCTGAGTCTCTGGGACACCCAGAACCAGAGATATCAGTACGCAAAGTGGACCCATTTTCCCATAGACTATAATGGGACCGTTAATTCAGACCCACCATAGGTTCCGACGCTTGCCATAAGCCTTGTGGGGGTCACAGAAACTTGGGGTTGGTACCCTCCGGTAGCTAATTGTCTCCTCTTCCATACCAACCTAGTGATGAAGGCTCCCACCTCCCATGCTGAGAGTCACAAAGTGCCAACCTTTTTTTTTCTATGTTCCCGTGACATTCACTTTATTATTATTTTTCTTTGTTGTACATTCAATGAAAGGGTGCACACAGGTTTCACATAAATCAAAGTAAATCTGCAGCAGCGATTCATTCCGCTATATACAAATACACAGCGGTAATGAGTATAAATTAGTGTATTCCAACGCAACTAACTGAGCAACACAGTACTGTAGATCGTCAGCATTTGTGTATTGTACCTGACCTGAACTCCCTCCCTGTCCACTGCATGACCTGTGCAGGCTCCCAGGGGGGAAGGGCGATGGGGGTAGGGAGAGGCGGTGGAAAACACTGTGCTTTTGAAATACAAGTATTAACGTCCGAGTCCCCTAAGGCATAAACCAACACCAATGTGTTCCTGTAACATTCACTTTATTATTATTATTTTTCTTTGTTATACATTCAATGGAAGGGTGCACACAGGTTTCACATAAATCAGAGTGGGCGGTGGATTTTCCTACATACAGTAGTATACTGTTGCACATGTCTTGTAACCTGATCGGAACTCCCTCCCTGTCTACTGCATGTACTTTGCAGGCTCCCAGGGGGGGAAGGGGAAAGTGGGATGGGGGTAGGGTGAGGCAGTGGAAAATACCGTGTTCAAAGAAAAGGCATAATCAAAACCATGGGGAACTTTGCGGTGTATCGTTATGCGCAAAGACCTCACTTATCCCTATCACCCCTGTGTATTTTAGCTAGGGGATTCTGACGCTCCTTCAGCATTGCCCCGTGACCTACCAAATCTGTGCTGTTACTTGCTCCATAGCCGAGGGCCTCCATTGGGCGAGGAGACACAGGCGGTAGCCATTTCAATTGAGTCTGCCCTGCTATAGAATTGTATGTGTACTGTACGGTGCATAGAACCTTAACAGTAGAACCGCTCATGCAGCTTTGCCCTGGTTTATGTGAATAAAAAAAATAATAAAGTGTCTGGAAAAAACTAACATGCATTTGTACTTTAGGAATCGAACTCAGGACTCTGAGTATAGGAAGCGGAACACTTCACCACTTCGCCGCAGACAGATGAATAAATCCATTGGTTTTGATTATGCTGTAATGACTACAGGATTAGGACGCTAACATACTGTACAAAATTCCTAATCTCAAGAGGCAATAGTGAACTTCTAACACGTCCATTTGCGACAGTGTACACTACTGGTTTTCTGTTGTTTTGTCTGCGGGACTTGGACGCTCACATATTCATAAAGTACTGTAGATGGATCATATACTGTATGCTGTTCTATCTGTGTCTGTATCGTATATACTGTATTAAATAATGCAGCGTAATGAGTATTTACTGTATGCAGCGTAATGAGACGCCTTAGTAAAGTAGTCCTTATTATATATTTCAGTATTGTATTTTACGGGAGACCACACGCATGCTCAGTGGTGATTGTAAAAAGCGACATCTGGTGGATGATCGCAGGTATTACACGTAAAGGTAACGCCAAACGCTCTGTCTGCCTCCGTGCGATTAGGTACGCCTCTCTGTGACTAGGCGCGCCTCCCTACGCTGCGTATGCTCGATCGGGACAAAAGCCTCAGCCAGTCAAGATAAAGGTGGCTACATCTGTAGCTATGTTTCTTGAAACTGATGCTGAATGTGATCATATAGTGATCACTGTTTCCCAAGGTCTCCCCAACTGTAATGTTTGATATAATGTCCACATTATTGGTAATAACTTGGTCCAGAACATTATTACCTCTGGTTGGGTCCTCGACTAATTGAGACAAGTATTGATCCTTTAATGTGTTTAGAATCCTGCTGCTCCTAATTTTTACACATGAATCGTTACTCCAGTTTATACCCGGTGATGGTGTAGGAGCTTCCGCAGTATAGCAAATATATATTGATTCACGCTTTTTTGCATTTATTAAGATATTTACTGTTAATCACAAATTGTGTTCATGTATCCTTAAAAATATTGCACAGATATTCAGAAAACTATATTTGCTGAATATCTTGTTTAAAGCATGACTTGTACAAGGACAAGGCAACATTAGATGTATCCAAGGCAAACAAAGCAACATCAGATGTATCCAAGGCGGACAAAGCAACACCAGATATATCCAAGGCTAATTGAGAAGAATGTTGAAGAAATGTTTTGAGTTTATGTCCGAAAGACTGATAAACAAAACAATAACCATTTTCAAGGCTGTTCTAGTTGCCACTTGGAACATTGTATGACAATTGATGTATTTCAGGACATACATGGTGTGCATTCCAGAAGGATATGAACACTGCCCAAATTGTGGAAACTGGATTTCACCCCATGAACCACCATGCCAAGATATCTATGCATCTAGAAATGCTGAAAGACGGTCATCATTGCCTGTTTCTCTGTATCCAGCACAAGTACAGAGAATACGCAACCCAGATAATGCAGCCAGGACGAACGAACCATATATCGTACAGAGTCAACACCACAAACCATGGTATGGCAACGACCTCGCAAGTATAGTTGCCAAGTCCCCAGATCCTAGAAAAAAAAATCCAGCAGCATTTTATGCCTATATGGAAAGAATTCAAACCATATGGACACTGGCATGGGTCGACTACCACCAGTTGTGTGAGGCTATACTAGGACCAGGAACTGCCCAAACAGTAAGTACCATGTTAAAAGCAGATGCAGTAGATGATTGCCCAGCCATAACGGATGCTCCGACAGAGGAAAATAGAACAACGTTTGAAAGTGGAAAGATGTACATGACAAGACTTAAGAGATGGTGTCATGCACAGACACTCAGGGCACCAGCAGCCCCAGACTTGAAACAGGAGAAGACTGAGTCCATCAGAACTTACTATGATAAAGTCACTATATGACACACAAGATGATAGAATATGAGGGTGTGCAACTCCTGTGTCGGCAACAGTGTACTCAGTCACCACTGGCAGTTCGATAAAAGTGACTTTACCCACAGGAGACACAAGGGTTTCAAGAGCTGTTTTTATGCACAACCAGATTCCTCTACGTTTACTTACAGATCAGGCCATTGCAACGACTGGATTGGGAGGTTAAGCCCTACCCCTGCAAGAAAGCAAAGATGTAACCTGAAATACAAGCTGCTATACAAGTCTATCTCTCACAGGAAAAGTAAGACAAAGAGGAACAACAACTCCCAGCATGAACATCATTATGTTGAACACCAGCCTGGGTGGACTTGGACTAAGAAGATGACATGCCAGCAGCAGTGAGAAAGAATATGCAAGTAAAGAAAGGACAAAGTATGAAGAATAATGAATGAATCATAAAGAGAGGTGATTGGAAAAAGAAAAGTCTTAGTAGCTAAACAATATGAAGGTCGCATGAAAGTTTGGAGACTAAAGGAAGTCTGCTTTAAGAAGGACAAAGAAAGACATCTGACAAGTGGTCAGTACTACATGGCAAGATTACAGAGATAATGCCATGATTTAAAGCAACAGAAGCTCCGGGGTTTAAAGCAAATAATAAGGAACAAGACAGAAAAAGTTCCAAAAGACAAATGAATGATGCTTCTTCTGCCAATATGAAGTACAAGCTTCTTCAGGTACTCCCCAGTGAACATAATGTCTCCAGAGGAAACAGCAGAAGGTATGATTACAGTCACCTTGCCCACTGGAGAAATACGTTTGTGCCTAATGAATACAGGAGCCAGCACACGCAGAAGACAGCAGAGGGAGATACCACAAGAACTGATGATATCAGAAATTCTTAAAAGGACAGGAGATGCAAGAACTACAGTCACCAATACCAGCCCAGTTCTTAACCTCGGAGTACATATCCAGTGACTTTGCTGAAGCACAATGTACTAAAGCTTATCCAAGGAGAATACAGTACACACCAGCAGAAGTTTAACTTTCTAGCAACTTATCAAAGGAAAGAAAAAAAAAAAAGCCATTTAGAAGCAAGTTAGAACAGAAGTTCAGTATTGACTCATTCCCGCAGTACCAGTTGTAGAAGAAAGTAAGACCAGGATAGCCCTGTGGAGGGGCTATATCACCAAGTGATTTATCCACAAAACACACAGCTAAATACAGGATGTGAATGAACTGCTGATTGCCACCACTACTAAAAGAAGCACCAAGAAGGGGCAGTGTCCTTAGTGAAGTTTCTGGAAGAACAAGACTGCAGAGCCTCATAAGGAGAAATTGCAGCTAGTCAAGCAAGAGTTAATCTTCCTAGGACACTCAAGGTACCCTACATCTAACAAAAGTGAGAAGGAAAAGATTTATACTGCAAGCTAAGATGCCAACTAGTGTCAAGCAAGTCAGATGATCATTCCTGGGCCTAGTAGGACACTACAGAACATGGATACCTCTAGCACCAGTCTACATGCAAGCATTGTATGACAACACTGAAAGGGAGGAGGGTCCGCATCCTACATACAGCAACAGATGAATGAAGCAATTAAACAATTGGAAACAGCAGTTGCCTCATCTCAAGCCCTAGAACTACCTGACTATTAAAGAAAGAGGCCATACATAGAAGTCCTTACGCAAAATCATGGACTGAGGTGAAGACCAGTGGCCTACAACTCAAGCAAGCTTGACGGCAGTAATCAAAGAGCACCTACCGGCATCAGAGCAGTGATAGCAGCAACAGTCCTAGAAGAGTATAAGAGCTCAGACACAGTGCTGAATCAGTAGTCCTAGAAGAGGACAAGAGCACAGGCATAGTGCTGAACCATGAACTTATCATCCAGGGTCCACATGCAGGTACAGAGAAGCTTCAACAAGCAAGAACCAAACACCTGTCAGTGGCAAGGCTGACCATGTATGAAGTAGCACTATTAAGCGCCTCCCATGTCACCATCACAAGATGCACTGTACTAAACCCAGCTACACTCCTTCCCATCAACGATTCAAAAGAGGGGAGGAGAGGGGGAAATGGTAATGATGGTAAATCGTCAGATGAGGAGGAAAATGCTGCTACAGATGCAGAAAATACAACACAAACATTTCCACATGATTGCCTAGCCCTCATGGAATTAGAGACTTTACCTCTTCCTAATGTACAAGATACACCACTGGACAATCCAGACATGAACCTGTTCGTCGATGGATCAAGATATTATGATAATGGATCCCCAAGGACAGGATATGCAATAACAACTGAAACTGAAGTCATAGATTCTGGACCAAGCATGACAGCACAAGAAGCAGAACTCATAGCAATGAACAAAGCCTGCATACATGCTGAAAACATGACAGCTAACATCTACACGAATTCACGCTATGCTTGGGGGGTGTCCCAGGATTACGCTGTTATTTGGAATAGTAGGGACTTCAAAGGTGCAAATGGAAAACCCATCAAACATGCCAGTTTGATTATGGAACTCTTCAGAGCATTGGAACTACCTAAAAGGATTGGCATAATCAAGGTACAAGCACATACTAAGAGCCAAACCATGGAAGCTAAAGGAAATGCATTTGCAGATGCAGAAGCCAAGAGAATTGCCTTACAATCAAAAGAACCTGAGCAAGTCTTAGTAGCTCAAGATGTGAAGCAAATGCCCAGTGAAGAGGACTTGATCAAAATTCAACAACAAGCATCACAAGGAGAAAAGGAAAAATGGACACGATTGGGGGCAGAAGAAGATGAACATGGACTTTGGAAGTCAAGAGAATTAAAGTACTGTCTACCAGCAGCTCTATTTCCACCTATGTTACAAGTAGCTCATGGACAAGTACATCATTCAAAGGAAGCCATGGTGAATAGAGTACAAGAACATTGGATAGCTCCAGGCTTCAATAAAGCTGCAACAAACTTTGTAGCAGGATGCTGGATCTGTGGAATCAGCAATCCAGGACAAAGAACCAAGACACCTCTAGGAACTATACCCAAAGCCTCTTACCCATTTCAAAGACTACAAATCGACTATATACAGTTGCCACGAAGCGGTCCATATGAATATGTACTAGTAGCAATGGACATGTTTAGTCACTGGGCCGAAGCCTGGCCAGTAAGCAAAGCCACAGCAAAAACCACTGCAAAGAAACTGATAGCAGAAGTAGTATGTAGATTTGGGATACCTGAGGTTATAGAATCAGATAGAGGTACACATTTCACAGGAGAAGTCATGCAGCATATAATGAAAGATTTGGGGGTACAGCAGGCCTTTCACGTGCCTTACCGTCCCGAGGCAAGTGGGAGGGTGGAACGTCTGAACTTTGACCTTAAGCTAAAACTACAGAAAATGATGACAGAAACCAAAAGAACTTGGCCAGAATGCCTACCTATAGTCTTGTTCAATATTAGGACCACACCCATGAGACCTAGTAAATTGACTCCATATGAAATATTGTTTGGGTCAGCTCCAAGAACAGGTTGTTATTATCCACAACAATTACAACATAATCATGGTGATTTAACAGGTTATGTACAGGAGGTCTGTAAAACATTGACTAACCTCCATTGCCGAGTGTTTTCTTCCATTCCAGACCCAGAAGGATCAGCTACGCATAAGCTAAATCCAGGAGATTGGGTCTATTTAAAGAGACATGTGAGAAAGACCATTGAACCAAGATATGATGGTCCATATCAAGTGCTGCTAACCACGCCTACCTCAATCAAGGTGTCCGGTCGCAATACTTGGGTACACGCCTCCCACTCAAAGAAGTTGACAGTGACTCTCCAACCAGAAGAATGAAGTTGCTTATCCTTTGGTTGTTGTTAGGAGTAATCCCCAAGGTTTGGGCTATAAGTCCAGGGGACTGGTTTACTGAAAGGGAGTGCCATAATGATGGGACAGTTAATAAGGGTAAACCAGATTCCTGCTGGTGGAGCTTTAATGACCAACGGTGGAATTACTATAATCTCACTACACAACCCTCTGTCTGTTTTTACTTTTATAAAAAAGGTGGAGTTCTCACTTATGACACACCAAAAAACATGTCAGAGCAAGCTATAAAGAGGAGGAGAGCATGTAAAGCTCTTAAGATTATTATAAATGAAGGAAAAATGTATAAGAAAAGAATTGGTGCAGAGATACATCTTTTTCTATTGCCAAGTAACCGCACCACATTTACATTGTCCCGTGGTACCAGGATAAAAATGAAATGCTGTGTAGAACCATTCACAAACCCAATAAGAAATAAGGGGGTAGTTCAGGCCATATCAAGATGTATAAATGGCTCCAGGGAACTACCTTTTAATACTGAATTATCCGCACAGGAGTATTCGAGCACAGTAATTGTGTGTACTAACACATACAGTTTTCCTGGTAACGCTACAGGACACAGATCAAAATTTTATATTATGCAAAATAAGCCAGATATAAGAAATGATACTTTGATTAAAATACCAGCAACCTGTCAGAAGGTGGGAATAAAACAATTTAGAACACTACATCGATTTAACATTTCATTCCCCAAAGGCCCTAAGTGTAACTGAATAAAAAGAGAATGGTATGATATCCTGTTGGGAGGAGCAGGAGCAACAATGGGAGCACTAAACTCCATAGACATAGAAACACTGACTAACAAAATGAGTGATGCAGGAAGTGATATTGAAAGAGTGGTTCACATGCAGGCAAAATGGATGCCCACTGTCTTCAATCCGATTTTAAAGGTCATTAATTGGGATCATTCTTTTCTAACCTTGGTCAATAGTTCTTTTATGAACACGTTAAAATTAACAAAAAACATCTCTAGTTTGTTTGAATGGACAGAATGTTCCATAAGAACTGTGTATCAGGAACAACAGAAAAACCTGGCCCAGACCCAGTTAATGATTGGGAACATACAGGTTTACAGAAAAATGTTTAATATAGCATCTGAGTTATGGGTCAGGCTATATGAACATGAGGTTTATTGCACAGACAGGTGGTGTTGGGGGCAAATAGAAACCTACAACATAACAGAACCTAAGATCATGTGTAAATACTTCATTTTAGCAGTACCCCTCATCACAAAAGCAGGTAACTCAGACCTATGGACACTACAGTTCAGAGGGCAGTACATTGATCCAGACAACAAAACTCATGACCTATCCTTATGCACTAGCACTGATAATGGGCTGGCATGTCCTCATACTACATACATACCAGAATCATGTCAGCTTAAAAATCCTACTAGTGTTTGTAATTGGGAGTTGCATGACCCAAAAGATGACATCTTCATAGAAGTGGCACCACAAATAGTCTGTATGATTACATATGACAAACAGATTAGTCAGCTATATCAGTTACCAAACCCTTTTTCAGGATGCCTGTTCAATGTAACTCATTTAATATGGAAAAATCAGACTATTATTTTCTATAAGGATCAAACTGACTACCTAGATCAGGCTTTTAAGCCATTAACTCTTCCCCCCCATAACATAACTGTAAGCATACAGGACATCATTAATATAATCAACAATACAGACAAATTGGAAGAGCATCTAAGGGAAGTTAATTACTCTACAAGACATGCGCAGATGCAAACAATAGTAGAAGCTGGGGAATTGAAACACATGGCCACACGGTTAAAAAATAACTTACAGCATCACTGGTGGGATATTTTCACAGGAAAATCCCCATCAGTAAACATGTGAACAAGATGAACGCAATCAGAAATGCCCAAGAGGTTCTTCTGTAGAATAGGGAGAAAAAGTGGAATCAAAAGAGGGGAAATGATGGTGTAGGAGCTTCCGCAGTATAGCAAATATATATTGATTCACGCTTTTTCGCATTTATTAAGATATTTACTGTTAATCACAAATTGTGTTCATGTATCCTTAAAAATATTGCACAGATATTCAGAAAACTATATTTGCTGAATATCTTGTTTAAAGCATGACTTGTACAAGGACAAGGCAACATTAGATGTATCCAAGGCGGACAAAGCAACATCAGATGTATCCAAGGCAGACAAAGCAACACCAGATATATCCAAGGCTAATTGAGAAGAATGTTGAAGAAATGTTTTGAGTTTATGTCCGAAAGACTGATAAACAAAACAATAACCATTTTCAAGGCTGTTCTAGTTGCCACTTGGAACATTGTATGACAATTGATGTATTTCAGGACATACATGGTGTATTCTGATTGGCTAAAATGTATTGGCAAGCATGATTTTGTTTAAGCTATAAATAATAAACCTATGACGGCCCCTAGCAGGTCATTTATGATTTGATTAGGTTACACATGATCCTGTGTCCTCTTTTCATTCATTGACCTCCAACCGGTTGAACAGAATTCTGACTGATGACTGCAGAGAGTTTATAGACCAGACCAGAAAAGGTTAAATTACCCTAACACCGGATAGTTAAAAATCCCCTAACACTAGGATGTCCCCCATTCCCGTAGCTTTTTCAATTTGCTGTGAGAGTAGTTCCTCGTCACGTATGCTAATATCTGGTTGCTTGTAGCACGTGCCAATGACTAGTTTCTTTATTTCAGTGCCCCCACTAGTGATCTCAACCCATAGTGATTCCACATTATCACCAGTCCCCTCGTAAATAACATATATTAAGTTTGGTTTTAGAGATGGTTTTACATAGAGACATACCCCTCCTCCCTTTTTGGTAGCCCTGTCCCTCCTGAAAAGTGAATATCCCTCTAAATTAGTAACCCAGTCATGAGAGTCATCCCACCATGTTTCCGTAATACCTATAATATCATACTGATTTTTTGATACATGCCATTTCAATTCTCCCATTTTACCTGATAGGCTTCTTGCTTTCGCAAGCATACATTTTATGTTAATATTTCCTTTGCCCTTTTGCTTTAATGGTAACTTACCATTATTTACAAGTGCCTTTCTAGAATTACTCTTACCGACTGTTATTCTATTCTCTACCTTACCCCCCATCAGAGGTTAAGGTGCAATCAGTGAGATTGCTGGACTATTCAGGGAGTTAGGGAGATTGCTTCTATTTCAGGGAGTCTCCTGTAGAATGAGGGAGCGTAGGCAAGTATGTTTATACCAACAGAATAATGTACAAAAAGACAGCAAACTACATGTACAGTAGTTTAATTTGGACCACATGGCCTGCCTTGTAGTGGTATCACATCCTATAGCAACAATATTAACACAAGGTCCCAAAGGTCAAAGCGTAACAAAAAAACATTACACTGTTCAACACTTAAGTCACATAATCGGTCAGGCAGAGATGCACCTCTCTGCCGGTAACCTCAGGGTACCATGTGTAAAATGTGGCACTGGTGCTCCCGAACTGTGTCATGTGGAACGCAAAACTGGATATAAGCAGCTAGCTCCTCCTGTGGAATGCAACAACTTCTAATGCAGCTACCAGTTAGCAAGCAACATCAGTGCACATGTGCAGACCAGTAGGGACCATATGGTAGCACTGATCCCAAGTTTTGAATGACCAGCTAAACTACAGGAATAATTTATTAAACTCAATAAAACAGGAGTTAAAGGGAATGTCTCATATCAGCACATCCCTAGGCATACAATCCTAGCAAACTCAATGTGATATTAGAATATTACTAGAGATGTGCACAGGACCATTTTTGCTGGATTTGGAATTGGCCCTGATTAGTCATCCGGCTATGTATTTGGTTTTTGCCAAACTGCCGTGACTGGTTTTGTTTTTTTGTTTTCAAAAATTGACAAACAAAACTAAAATCACATAATTTGGGCCTTTTTTTTGTTCCATGGGGGTGATTCAGACCTGATCCTGGATGTGCTAAATTTAGCACATTTATGATCAGATTCTCTGACATGCGGGGGGACGCCCAGCACAGGGCTAGTATGCCCCACATGTTAGACGCCCGCATGAGAACCGCAGCCATTTTTGTGATAGCATTGGCTGCGTGTGATGTCATGCAGCTGCCCCGACTACGCCCCGTTTCTCTGTTGCCACCCCTGTTTTGAAGTCTTGTCCCCGCAATACTCCATCTCCGTCTTTTAAATGGAGCATTGCCTTCCCCCCCACCCCCGCAACCATCTCTGCCTCATAGACAGGCAGAAACAATCGCATTTTCTGTGGGGCGCCGTAGAAAATGCAGGCGCATGCGCAGGATGGGCCCTGCGCAGGATCCCGCATCCTCTTAGCAATTTTTACTGTTGGAACGTTTATTGCGATTGCGATCCAACCTGAATCAGGCTTTATTTGTAAAATATAAAATATACATCACAATATTAGATGCCACTAAGTGAGCAAAACTGCCGGCAAATGGCAGTAATAAAATTTTTCTCATGTAATAATTTTAAATAATAAGTGAAATCACATTTCCCTTAGGTCAGTCATGTAAAAGACAAGGGCCTCAAACCAGAAATAACCAGTCTTAGCCGGTCTGGTGGGGTGTGTGAGGTCATGCTGTGATGTCATAATGGAAACTGCCTATGTCAGGGCTATGCTGTTGCTGTCTCTTGCATATGCTTTCAGAGCCCTGGCACGGCATAGCACACTGGTAGAAGGTTAGTGACTGGACAAAGATAAGAGCAGCTTATTTTGAATCGTCGGCAGACGTTTAACATGACTATTATAATATATGACTTATGACCTTGGGGATAGCATAGTATTGGATAAAAACAAAATCTCACACCTACTGGGACAGTGCCATTACTTAACATCCACAAGCAGCTGCAAATGGGCCATTGGAGATATATGAAGGGTGCTTTACTCTCTCTCTCTGCCTGCCTAAATCCCAGTGTGCCAGTGTTGCACGCTGATTCATTTTTATTAATATGTAGAGATGTAAGAGAATTAAATTGTGCTTTAATCATTACTTTTGTTTTTATCCAATACTATATACAGATGTAGCCATGCTGATCATGGCTACATCTGAGGGAAACGTGCACCCTCGACGCAGCTATGCGCACCTGTGCCTAGCCATGTCGAGTTGCGGCATTTGCCGCCTCCATCCATGTGAATGGGGCACACACATGTCTTAGACGTCCAGACGTAAGCAGTGCGGTCGTGACTAACAAGGCGCAATCGCCTTAAGATGTAGCCACAACGAGAATGTCTACATTTGTACAGTTGTAATTCCTGTTAGCGTCAGAAAGGAATGCTATGGTGGTTATGACTGTCCCCCTCCCCCCCTCACTCCCACTCAGGGTTGGACTGGCCCATAGGGGTACAGGGGAAACCACCGGTGGGCCCTACTGCCTGGGGGCCCACCTCCTCGTCTATGGATCAGGTCCCGTTTGTGCACTTGAATTGTAAATTATACATATTATCTACAGTGCATTGCAGTTATTAATCTGGTACATTATCATGCATGCACTAGCAGTATTTACTATATATATTTATCATGGGCCCTATACCATGTTAGCCAAGCCTCTGTGACAGCAGACCACACCCCTAAGCATGGGCCTTTACCTCTGCATTCCCCCGGTGGGCTCTCCATGCCTCACTCATTTCTTGCTCTCTTTTTTCACTCTCTCACCATTGACGTATAGGTGCGTTTTTCTCCTGCCGGGTAAATAGGTCAAAATATCAGATTTGAGGTGACAGATGGGAAGACTGGGTTAGGCAAGGTTAGTTGGTGGGCGGGTGGTCTGGGCAAACCAGGGACGTGCAGTCAGGGAAGGCAGGGGAGGCAGTGCCTCCCCTGTCATTAATGATTAAAATAATATAAAGAAGATACTTATGACACATACTGTATTCTGTGTCATAAGTATCTCCTTTATATTAATCTAATCATTATCCCTGTTTAAATGTGTTTGGGAGGCACTGATCGTGGTGCCTCCCATTGTGAATGGGGAATGGTGTGAGAGCGGGGGTGGGCGGGGCCTATCCATTGGCATTAAAAGTCCATTGGAAATGAATGGGAAAGCGGCACCATTAGAGGTGCTGCTTTCATACAGGGACGTGCTTTCAACCCATGAAAGCACGCCCCTGTCATTGAGGCCACAGTGATTGGCCAGAGGATCCATCACTGGATCCGCTGCCATCACTGTATGGGTGCGCGGAGGTGTGGGCATCGGTGGCAGTGAGAGTATTAGTGGCACTGCCATTCTGCAGAGTTTGGCAGCGGAGCGGTACCAATTTCAAAAATGTCACCTCAGCGTAATTTTTGAAATTCAAGATGGCAACCACGAGCCAATCACGGCTCGCTGCGTCATCACCCTGGCCCCTCCAGCTGACTTATATAAGTCAGCACGAGGCATCGGCGTCAGTCCGACGGCGGAAGAGCTCCTGAAGAAAGAAGACGCTGGAAGTCCTGGATGGGCGGCAGCCATGCAAACGAGCTTAAAGGCCGCCCCCCCCCCCCCAGGTGAAGACCCTGAATAATAAACTTTTTTTTAAAGACGGTGTGGTGTTTTTATTTTAATATTTTCTTTACAGGTGGACTACAGGTGCCAGCGGGCCCATTATATCCGGACATGCTGGCACTTGTGGTTCTCCAAGTGCTATGCAAAAGAGCTTAACGGCCGCCGCCTACCAGGTGAAGACGCTGGAAGCCCTGGGAAGGCGGCAGCCATGGAAAAGAGCTTAAAGGCTGCTGCCTCTCAGGTGAAGACACTGGAAGCCCTGGGGAGGCGGCGGCCATGCAAAAAAGCTTAAAGGCCGCCACCCCCAGGTGAAGACCCTGACTAATAAACTTTTTTTTAAAGAGGGAGTGGTGTTTTTATTTTAATATTTTCTTTACAGGTAGACTACAGGTACCAGTGGGCCCTTTATGTCCGGACATGCTTGCACTTGTGGTTCTCCAAGTGCTATGCAAAAAGCTTAACAGCCACCGTCCACCAGGAGAAGACGCTGGAAGCCCTGGGAAGGCTGCAGCCATGCAAAAGAGCTTAAAGGCCGCTGCCTCCCAGATGAAGACGCCGGAGAAAGACGACGGAAGCCCTGGGGAGGTGGCGGCCCCCCAGGTGAAGACGGCGGAAGCCCTGGAGAGGCGTTGGCCATGCAAAAGTGCTTAAATGCCGCCGTCCCCAGGTGAAGACCCTGACTAATAAACTTTTCTTTAAAGACGGTGTGGTGTTTTTATTTTAATATTTTCTTTACAGGTGCCAGCGGGCCCTTTATGTCCGGACATGTGGCAATTGTGGTTCTCCAAGTGCTATGCAAAAGAGCTTAACAGCTGCAGCCCACCAGATGAAGAAGCTGGAAGCCCTGGGAAGGCGGCAGCCATGCAAAAGAGCTTAAAGGCCGCCGCCCCCAGGTGAAGACCCTGACTAATAAACTTTTTTCTTAAAGACGGTGTGGTGTTTTTAAAGAAGAAGACAAAGACAAAGAAGAAGAAGAAGGAGAAGTAGTAGAACAAAAAAAAAAAACATTTTGCTTAAAATAAAAATAGACATTTATTTTTTAAATATATTTTGCTTGAAGTTGTCTTAATAAATAAATTCTCTCAAAAGGTGAAGAAATGACACATATTTAGGGAGACAAATATATTAGGAGAGTTTAGAACCATGCATTGTTTATTCTACACAAGAGAGTACCATGTGAGGCAGCCATTTTGGGTCCACTACATAGATTACACTGTGCAATAAGTAAATCATGGCAGTAAGGCATACAAAGGTAAAATGAAAAGCAACTAACAGGACACCTAGTTTGCAGCTTACACAGTAAGGAAAATGGTCTTACTCTATAATTGCTTTTAGATATCTTTCTCCTTTATAACTATTTTAAAGTGAGCTGAGGGGAAAATAACAATACAGGGTCCAGTTACATTATAAAATAATAAAAAAAAATTCTCTGACCAAAAAATAAAAAATTAAAATGTATAATAATTCTCCAACACTCCGAAGATGGTAAGCTCAGTGCCAGATTAAGGTCCTGATGGGCCTGGAGCTGAAATTTATAGAGGGCCTATTGTGCACCGCCGCAGGGGGTGTGACCAGCATGGTGGGGGTGTGAGTAGTGATATGGGGGTGTGGTCTGTGGCTAGCACCATGGAGGGCATAGCTACCCACCTTTCTTTACCCACCTCAATATCACTCCCCACTTTGTTTATATGAAGCATACATCACCTGTTCTGTTATTAACCACTGAATAAAAAATCCCAAAAAAACAAAACACAAACTATGGTTTTTAAATAAATCAGGCAGAAGTAAAAACAGACACAGCAACGTTTCAGGGACCTAGTCCATTTTATCAAGACATGTCTCTCTCACCATGGCATATACCTGACCTGTGCCCGAAGACGCAGACTGGTGGGAAGGGGCTCGCTGTATAGCCCATTTTCTAGGACTCCACCACACCACCTCATTATCCAAAATTTGGGCCTTGAGGTCCTTGCAAGGACAGCAATGCCATTTGGACTTTGTTGGATATGGCCTAGTTGCAAAGGGGCCCCATAACAGTTTAAGCTTTAGGGCCCCAAAAATGTAGGCCCCCCCCATTGGTTATGTTCTCTGATGCAGAAATGTTTATATACCATGTCCTACATTGTCTTATTCTGTAAGTCGCTGTTTTCCAATTTTGTTTTCCTAATTTGCTCTCTATGTACTTTGTTAGGAATCCTTGTGCTGCCATATAAATACACAATAAAAGTAATAAAATATATATATATATATATATATATACATACAGTGATCGAAGTGGACATTTTGAAGTGGGGGTATGCAAAAGTCAAGGACGCAATTATGCGCGCGCCAAAGGCACGCATGCTCCAGAAAAGGGGGTGTGGTCACAAAAAGGGGGCGTGTCCAGTGTAGTAGAACCCCTTATAGTACTATCTAGTACTGGTGCCCCTTTCACATTATAGCACACGGTACAAGATGAAATTCACATTACAGCACACGGTACGAGCCGAAATTCACATTGTAGCACACTGAATGAGCCGAAATTCACATTATAGCACAATGAATGAGCCGAAATTCACATTGTAGCACACTGAATGAGCCGAAATTCACATTGTAGCACACTGAATGAGCCGACATTCACATTGTAGCACACTGAATGAGCCGAAATTCACATTGTAGCACACTGAATGATCCGAAATTCACATTGTAGCACACTGAATGAGCCGAAATTCACATTGTAGCACACTGAATGAGCCGAAATTCACATTGTAGCACACTGAATGAGCCGAAATTCACATTGTAGCACACTGAATGAACCGACATTCACATTGTAGCACACTGAATGAGCCGAAACTCACATTGTAGCACACTGAATGAGCCGACATTCACATTATAGCACACTGAATGAGCCGAAATTCACATTGTAGCACACTGAATGAGCCGACATTCACATTATAGCACACTGAATGAGCCGAAATTCGCATTGTAGCACGCTGAATGAGCCGAAATTCACATTCTAGCACACTGAATGAGCCGAAATTCACATTGTAGCACACTGAATGAGCCGACATTCACATTTATAGCACACTGAATGAGCCGAAATTCACATTGTAGCACACTGAATGAGCCGAAATTCACATTCTAGCACACTGAATGAGCCGAAATTCACATTGTAGCACACTGAATGAGCCGAAAGTCACATTGTAGCACACTGAATGAGCCGAAATTCACATTATAGCACACAGAATGAGCCGAAATTCACATTGTAGCACACTGAATGAGCCGAAATTCACATTGTAGCACACTGAATGAGCCGAAATTCACATTCTAGCACACTGAATGAGCCGAAATTCACATTGTAGCACACTGAATGAGCCGAAAGTCACATTGTAGCACACTGAATGAGCCGAAATTCACATTATAGCACACAGAATGAGCTGAAATTGTGACAGCCGGGACAGCCAGAATGACGACAGGGAGAGACAGAGTGACGACAGGGAGAGAGAGTGACGACAGGGAGAGAGAGTGACGACAGTGCCAGCAGGGAGAGAGAGAGTGACGACAGGGAGAGAGAGTGATGACAGGGAGAGAGAGTGACGACAGTGACAGCAGGGAGAGAGAGAGTGACGACAGTGACAGCAGGGAGAGAGAGTGACGACAGTGATAGCAGTGAGAGAGAGAGTGACAGTAGGGACAGGGACAGTAATATGAAAGGGAGAGAGGGTGACAGCAGGGGAACATTACCTGACTCATTTGTTGCGGGTGAGCGGCTGGTGGCGGTGGGCGGCGGTGAGCGGCTGGCGGCAGTGAGCAGTGGGCGACGGTGGTGAGCGGCTGTGAGCTGGTACAGCACTTTACACAGCCGCTGGCCCCGAGCAGGGACAGGAGCAACATGTGCAGCAGGATGGCCACTTCCCTCGCCTCCTGCTGCACTTTCATTTCCTCATTTCCGGGTTAGTGGAAGTGGCGGTATACCATACCGCCGTATACCGCCCCACTTCGACCACTGTATATATATATATATATATATATATATAGTATTTGAGTCTACGGTAACCCAACTTGAAAAACGCTAGCAAACCAGCACACCACCTTTTTAAGCAAATGAAAAACATTCTTTAATACTTAAAAAGCTTCAGACTTTCATATACAAAAATGCAGCATATATACTCATCTGAACTTCATGGATGTAGTCAGCTAATAGACACATGGCCATCCCTACGGCCCGTTTCGGCTATTGCACCTTCCTCATGGGGTCAGCCTGACTGTTTAAATAATAGGGTGTGACCGCTTGACCGAGGTCTACTAGGTGGGATCAGTATATGTGGTCACATTCAGATTTGGTGGCCTCTTGTGACCAATAGCTCCAGTTCACCTGGTGCTGGCTGTGGAAGGTCTCAGTCCATTTGTGTTATTGTAGCCTCAGCGGCTCCAAGTCAGGACTCTGTGGTTTTAAATAAAAGAAATAAGAGTGTGTTGTCCTGTGCTTCATTCATGATGCCGGCAATCAAAATCCCGGCACCGTAATCCTGAAACGCAGCCACAAGACCGATGCCGGAATCCAGACATCAGTTGAAATGCAGAAGCTGGAATCCTAACAGCCATCACCTTGATTGTAAGTATGCCGGGGACAGTTAGGGCTGAAACACACACTCCGGTTTTTCCCGGATGGCAAAAAGCCGGACAAACTTTGTCCGGCTTTTTGCCATCCGGGAGAAACCGGCAGTGTCTGTCACACAGGACGGCTTTGAGCCGTGTCTGATGCTGTGCGCATGCGCAGCATCAGACACGGCTTCAGAAAAAACCGTTGTGTGTGAAAGCTCCCCTTCACACACGTGGTTTACTGGCTCCAAAGACGGACCGGCGGCCGCCCGGCAGCCGGACCTTCCAGTGGTGAGACCCGGCTGCAACCCGGCAGCCGGGCCGGGGCCGTGCAGTGTGAAGGGACCCTGCCCCTCACACTGTTAACTACAATGCCGGCACGGGAAAAAGCCGTCCGGCTTTTTCCCGGCCGGCAAAAACCGGGTAGTGTGTTTCAGCCCTTAGGGTTAGTCTACGGATGGGGGGGGAGTTAGGGTTAGACTGGGACTAGGGGTCATGTTCAGGCACCACTGAGGAGGGTTAGACTGCGGGGAAGGGAGGGTTAGGCTTAGGCGGCGGGGGAAAGGTTCCACTGAGTAGGGTTAAGCTGTGGGGAAGGGAGGGTTAGCCTTGGGCTGCAGGGAGGGGGGTTAGAGTTAGGTGCCACCAGGGAAGGTTAGGCTGCAGGGGGGAGGGTTAGGGATGAGGGTAAGTATACTTACCAAACCCCTTGTCAGGATTGTTACCATCGGGATGCCGCTGTCGGTCTTCTGACTGTTGGCATCTTGAATGCCGGTCAAGCATATGACACCATGGGGTGCGTGTAGATAGATTTATGTGGGATGAATGTCCTGTAGCATCAGACACTAGTGGTCCTTACCTGGCCACTGAGTAAAATAATATGTTCAAAGATAGCGGTTACTGCCTAAATTGGGTGCAAATTGCAACATCTACAAAAAAACTATGTCTTGTGTAATTTCTACATTAGTACAATATCTGCAAACTTGCAGGTTTAACATTTTTGTGAACATTTATCAAAATAGATTACTTCATTCACTATGTTTACTCAAATTAAAAAACAACCCTTTTTAAAACTGTCCAGTTGTGATAGCAGATAACAGTACTGTATGTGTACGGGTGCACAGACCTCCTACTACCTAGTCACTGGAATTCTGTCTTGACCAATCTCACACTGCCAGCAGTAACTATGGAGGATGGAAGCACAGATATGTGTGCCTCAGTTCCTTTGAAGTGCTGCCCGATGGATTTCCTGTCTGCTGTCAAGACTTTTGCTGGGAAGCCTGCTGCTGATGAATCTCCATCTCCCTTCTCACCATTGGGGTTCCTGCCAGTGGGACTCCCCTCCCTACAGGCTAGTAGTAGTAAATCGCGGGCATAAAGAATAGTGTAGGGGGCGTGGCCTAATGCCGCGAGTGGGCGGGGCTACGAGCATGTTCCAAAAACATTTTACAAAAATTGATCTGGGGGGCGGGGGGGGGGGGGCGGGGTGGAGGTGGAGGAATGCATGCCAGAGGGGGAAGGACCGAGGATGCTGCATGCTGCAGTGGCAGGGGGGGCAGGGGGGGGAATCCTGTCTACAGCAGCAAAGTCATCTGCAGATGCAGTGGGCCTATTTTGGAGGCTGGGCCTGGAGCTGCAGCTCCATCAGCCCCATTGTTAATCCGGCCCTGGGTAAGCTCATACTGTGAATTGCATAAAATATTTCTATGAACCCCACTTAATCACTGTTACACACTGGTTCTCACTGAGCGGAGGTTGAGATGAGAGGGGTGTTATTCGACAGGATCACTGGAAGTGTTGTGGATCTCTGATAATCTCAGGTCTCTGAGGAGTTAAGTGAAAAACTACTGTCTCCCACTGTGATGCTCTAAGACATTGACAAGATGCCGCCGCATTTATGTGCAGGATTTAGGTCAGCAGCCATCTTGGTACAGGGAGTGAAGCCTTCCTGAAGGAACAGTATGGAATCTGCGCAGTAGCGCTCTCCCCTTTCAACACTTTTTACATACAAATAGGATAATAATGATAAAACTCCCACATAATCATCTAAATGCAGCAATGTAGTCACCATCCCGGCGGTCAACATACCACTACCCGGCCACCGAATGCTGTCAGTGGGCCAAGAACTATTCCCACTGGTTGGTGTCCATGACAACCATAGAGTGGGAATAGAACCTGTGGCGAGCGCAGCAAGCCACCAAGCCTGCAGCAAGGGGCTTCGTTTCATTTGCCCCTCTCCCGGCATGCTGGCAGTCAGGATCCCGTCGTCGGTATGCTGACCGCCAGGATACCGGCCGCCGGTCAACAACGCATCTGAATTATTACTTGTGCCTGGTGTAGGATTTTCAAATATGTGTAGTTTACTGTAAACAAGGATATAAAACCTTAAAGGAACTGAGATCTAAGGTGTATTACATGTAGTTATAAAAATAAGTTTATTTTATGGCAGTAGTTTCCAAACAGGGGGCCGTGAGACCCTGGAGTTCCTCGGGAAAGGTGGGAAGGGGGGATAAGGGAGGCCTTGTAGTGGTGCCGTAGTTTGGTGGTCCATGAACAATTCAAATTACTTATACTGAATTTAATTGGCAAAACCAGTCCTTCACCACATAACTGAACCTAAGGATGACATATTATAAACACAAATTACTTCATTTTATATTTTTTTCTAAATTTCTCACTAAGAAACTATGGTCTTGGGGTGCCGTGACAGAAATTCTGAAACTCTAGGGCAGGGGTGTCAAACTCGCAGCTCCTACCGCATCCTTTTGTGGCCCGCGGGCAGGGGTCCTTTGCGGCCCAACCACCTTGCTTGCAGCGAGGGCAGGAGAGCACAGCGCACACCTCTCTTGCTCCCCAGTCCGGTCTCCGGCGATGGCACGGGTATCTTAAATCAGGTGCCGGTCCGTGTTCACATACCAGAAGCCAATCAGGAGCAGAGCCAGAGTCTTTGCGTTCTATGTGCAGTGCCATCTTCCCAAAGAGATCACCATGAAGACGGTGCCACTGCCACCGGCTACAGCACAGGCATACTGGGGAGGGGTAGTAAACTGGGGCTTCTGCCAGGCCCCTCCAGCAGCCCCTCTACCAATGCTCGTCTTTTGTCGTTTTTTATAACAACATGGTGACGACACTGTAGCACAGAGATTTTCAACCCTTTACAACTCGCGGCACACTGAACAAGATTTAAGTATTGCCAAGGCACATTCATATATAATGGTGATGCATGGTGCAGTTGCATGTCCTATGATAAAGGTGAATACCTGCGCTGGCTGCACAAATAATTAATAATAAATAATTAAATAATTAAAGGGATGGTTTGTTCTGTATAAATGTAACAATTTATTTATAAATCGCATATAGACAATCTAAAAGAAAAAGGAATTCCTATTGCCACAAAGTGGCGATAAAACTTAAAATGTCTTTCTCAGAATAAGACTTGATGGATTTCACATTCTCCTGCATAAAGTATTTTCATTCCTGAAGGCTAGGGCAACCTCCCCTTGTGCATTCACTGTGTAAAGTAGATAGTTACCAGATCCCCACGTTGTTAGACATCAGCATAGGAATGAGTCCATTTGTATCTGTAGGGGTGGATCCGACCTGTTTGTTTAAAGGTCCAGTGATGGGAGAGAGTCCAAAGTTTGCCAGAGAGTGAGTGAGGCTGTGCAGGCCAATTAGGAGAGTGAAGTCCAATCATATGAAATAAGCTCAACGCGTTTCACTGGTATAATCCAGCTTCCTCAGGAGCATGTCCTATGATGTCATGTTGCAGCTTCTCCATAGGTAACGCCTGAGCCACATCTGAGAAAGCCAGAAGAGCCCAACACTGCCCGGGTCCAAAATAAGAACTGGCTCTGCAACCACTAAACCCACCAGTATTGATCGTTCCAGGGCCTCAGTAGCGGCAAAACACTGACGGGCCTGGCTGTGCTTCTATGGTGGCACACCTGGAGACTGCTCATGGCACACTAGTGTGCCACGGCACAGTGGCTGAAAAACACTGCTGTAGCATATGCAGAATCAGACCAATCGGATAATGATTGTGCTTTTCACACATTTACTCCGATTTTTTCATCGTTTTGTCCTTAAATGAGGTTATCATTGAAACACTGGAACAGTAATAAACAACATAACAACAGTGGAAATTGGGTTCACACAAAGCCTTACATAGCCAAAGATAAATAGGGACACCCTACAATAAAAATCTATACATATAATAAAACTGTAAGGGTTGTGTCTGTACATAGACATTTTGTTTATTGAGAATTATACTTCTAGGGACTGTTTATGGACCATGGAGACAAAAAGAAGTGAAATTTAGACTGTGTCTGTACGTTCTGGCATCACACAAAAACTACTGTATGAATTTATATCACATTTTCACTGTTGTATAGCTTAGTGACCTAGAAAAGGACTGAGGTATGTATGGTCTCCATCTAACATCAGGGAGAGGAACAATAAATGAACAACCAGACGCTTGCAGTGTGCAAGCTCCTCAAGTCCAATAAGGATGCGGTTACAATACCAGCGCTGGCATCAAGAAACACTGACTAGCCCGCCAGTTGGCATGCCGAGCAACAGGGACTATTCCCATAGAGTGGGATAGAACCTGTGGCAAGCGCAACGAGCCCGCAAAGGTCTTTGTTGTGCTGGCCGAAACCCCCCCTGCTGGCCATCTGACAGACGGAATCCCGGCGTCGGTATGGTGACCGCCAGTCTCCCAACCACCGGTCACCCAATACCAACCTGTCCAAAATGACTATACAGTATGAGTGGAATTATTACACTCACTTAGTGCAGTTGGACTTCCAGCGTATAGCACTGCACTGACAGTTGGTGTTCCGGTCATGCTTCTGCAGACCTTGACTCTGCCCAGGTTATACAACAGAACCCGACTTAAAGCATACTTGCCTACTTTTGAAAAAGCATTTCAGGGAGATGTGAAAGTAACAACTATCATTGCGGACGTGTACTGCTCCATCTGAGAGGCGTGTCATAAAAATGACTTACAGTACATCCAAATGTAAATGAGCCCCAAAGTTAGTAAAATCTACTTGTTGAAGAAAAAACTCTTATATTTTGCAGAATTTGTTTGTGTATTGTGCTTTACAAGAGGTTTCATATACTGTAAGTGGCCACGAGAAACTTTATTTAAAATGCATGTAGCCATAGGGAACACTGTGTCTTATAACTAGAGATGAGCGTGTTCGGTTCGTCGAGATCCGAACCCCCCCGAATTTCACGTGGTTTACCAGGGTCGGAGGTAGCCTCGGTTCTTCCCGCCTAACACGCAAAACCCGAACAGAGGAAAACGTCATAATCCCGCTGTCGGATTCTCGCGAGATTCGGATTCCATATAAAGAGCCGCGTGTCGCCCCCATTTTCACTCGTGCATTGTCGATTGAGCGGAGAGGACGTGGCTACGTTCTCTGCCTGAAAAGCTCAATATCTGTGCTCAGTGTGCTGCATTGTGGGGACCAGTATATAGTAGTACAGTGCTGCATTGTGGTGACCACCAGTATATAGTAGTACAGTACAGTTGTCCATTGCTGTATCTTGCAGCTCCATGTCAGACTCAGTTCTATTCTCCGGATCAGTGCTCAATATCTGTGCTGCATTGTGGGGACCAGTATATAGTAGTACAATGCTGCATTGTGGTGACCACCAGTATATAGTAGTACAGTACAGTTGTCCATTGCTGTATCTTGCAGCTCCGTGTCAGACTCAGTTCTATTCTCCGGATCAGTGCTCAATATCTGTGCTGCATTGTGGGGACCAGTATATAGTAGTACAATGCTGCATTGTGGTGACCACCAGTATATAGTAGTACAGTACAGTTGTCCATTGCTGTATCTTGCAGCTCCGTGTCAGACTCAGTTCTATTCTCCGGATCAGTGCTTAATATCTATTACTTCATTGTGGGGACCAGTATATAGTAGTACAGTGCTGCATTGTGGTGACCACCAGTATATAGTAGTACAGTACAGTAGGCCATTGCTATATCTTGCAGCTCCGTGTCAGACTCAGTTCAATTCTCCAGATTAGTGCTCAATATCTTTGCTGCACTGTGGGGACCAGTATATAGTAGTACAGTGCTACATTGTGGTGTCCACCAGTATATAGTAGTACAGTACAGTAGGCCATAGCGTTATCTTGCTGCACCATGTCACTTCTAGTATCCTGATCAGTGCTTAATATCTGTGCTCAGTGTCAGTGCTGCATTGTGGTGACCAGTATACTACAGTACATTAGTCCAGTGCTGTTCTCGCTGCTCAGTGTCAGTTCTCCGTAGTATCATCAGTGATCAGTATAATCAGTGTGCTGTTAGACGTGCGCCCGTTTTCCGCTATTAGTGCATTGGGAATTAGACAATTGATGAAGTTATTGTGTCCCTGGTACAAAATCCCATCTAGATTCCACTTCACTAGGCAGGCGATAGCGAGATTTTACCAATTAACATCAGTGATTTATAATTATTAATCACAGTGATCTTGCCAAATAATTCCAGTAATTTTGTCATTTTATTCCAGTGATTTGGACCAATAATACCATTGATTAGAACGAATAATTCCTGTGATTTTGTCATTTTCTTCCAGTGATTTGGACCAGTAATACCATTGATTAGAACAAATAATTCCTGTGATTTTGTCATTTTCTTCCAGTGATTTGGACCAATAATACCATTGATTAGAATGAATAATTCCTGTGATTTTGTAATTTTCTTCCAGTGATTTGGACCAATAATACCATTGATTAGAATGAATAATTCCTGTGATTTTGTAATTTTCTTCCAGTGATTTGGACCAATAATACCATTCATTAGAACGAATAATTCCTGTGATATTGAGGTGTTTGTGTTGCTTAGCTTAGCCATCCAGCGACCACAGTCCACCTCTTTTTCTCTTTTCTTTGAATCATGTGCTGTTTGGGGACCATTTTTTTAAGTGCCATCCTGTCTGACACTTCCGTATATGCCATTTGAAATAATTCCCGACATTACTGCCATTTAATTCCAGTGATTTTGTCATTTTATTCCAGTGATTTGGACCAATAATACCATTGATTAGAACGAATAATTCCAGTGATTTTGTCATTTTCTTCCAGTGATTTGGACCAATAATACCATTGATTAGAACAAAAATAATTCCTGTGATATTGAGGTATTTGTGTCACTTAGCTCTGCCATCCAGCGACCACAGTGCACCTCTTTTTCTCTTTTCTTTGCATCATGTACTGTTTGGGGCCAATTTTTTTAAGTGCCATCCTGTCTAACACTGCAGTGCCACTCCTAAATGGGCCAGGCAGAGCCGGCCTTAGCTATAGGCAGGCTAGGCATTTGCCTAGGGCATTCAAGCATGTCTAGGGGCATCCAAGCATGTCCCTGCAGTATCTAATGCTGGGAGGCACAGTCTGCAAACTATCTGTTACTTTCCAAATGTATTCAATCAGTACTTGTATACACTGCTGTTTACATTTGTCAAAAAAAATGCACACTGTGCCTTAAACTTCCTCCGACATGCTTGAATGCCCCTGACTTGTGAGACCTCAGACAGACAGCAGAAGCCCAGTAAATGCAATTCCTGGACCTGTGACATTTTTACTGACTATATAAGGTTATTACTGGATGGCTTCTTATGATAACACGTGTGTATTTTGGAAGACTGCTTCACAGAAACCTGACATCACCTATACTGCTTGTGCACATGGGGGAGGGGGACCCTGCCATCCTGTGTGTGTCCCTTATCCCTGTGCAAACCCCAGGTGTCTGCAGGGACATAACATGGGCAGTGTTCTCCCCACACTTTATTTCCTAGTCAGTCCATACCGTAAAATTCCCCTGCCATCTAGCACTGTAACGTGGTCAGTAAGTTGCGTTGTGCTATTTCTATATGAAACATCAGTGCAGCGTGACTTTTGGACACATCAGACTGGAGGGCAGAGCATTTAGCTCCCACAGTATAAAGTAAAGTGCATGCAGTTAACGGGAGTAACAGACACCAGCAAACACACTGAATAGTGAAGAGAATGGACAGTTTCTACATGTTTGATACTGATCTTTTTGTATAACCAGCAAGTGTGGCAGTATCTGTGGCAGTATATGTGTATTATGGGCATTACTAATGTGGGGCATATGTGTAAGGTGCATTACTGTGTGGCATTATGTGTATTATGGGCATTACTAATGTGGGGCATATGTGTAAGGTGCATTACTGTGTGGCATTATGTGTATTATGGGCATTACTAATGTGGGGCATATGTGTAAGGTGCATTACTGTGTGGAATTATATGTATTATGGGCATTACTAATGTGGGGCATATGTGTAAGGTGCATTACTGTGTGGCATTATGTGTATTATGGGCATTACTAATGTGAGGCATATGTGTAAGGTTCCTTTACTGTGTGGAATTATATGTATTATGGTTATTACTGTGTGGCATTGTGCAGAGTTGAACTGGCCCACAGGGTAACCCCCCGGTGGGCCCCACTACCTGAGCGTTGCAGGTACAGATGCAGAACTAGCGGCGGTGCTAGGGGGCACCAGACAAAATTTTGCCTAGGGCATCAAATTGGCTAGGGCCGGCTCTGGGGCCAGGTGTTTGTGCCGGCCACTTGGGTCGCTTAGCTTAGTCATCCAGCGACCTCGGTGCAAATTTTAGGACTAAAAATAATATTGTGAGGTGTGAGGTGTTCAGAATAGACTGGAAATGAGTGGAAATTATGGTTATTGAGGTTAATAATACTATAGGATCAAAATTACCCCCAAATTCTATGATTTAAGCTGTTTTTGAGGGTTTTTTTGTTTAAAAAAACACCCGAATCCGACAAAAAATGTTAAGGGAGGTTTTGCCAAAATGCGTCCGAATCCAAAACGCGGCTGCGGAACCGAATCCAAAACCAAAACACAAAACCCAAAAAATTTCTGGTGCACATCACTACTTATAACCAATACAGGGAAATGGCACTGATGTTCCCATTTGAATGTATGTATAGGTGATTTATTTTTTCCCCCCAAGAATGTAACAGCTGCACAATGGGGTTAACATAGTAACATAGTTGTTGAGGTTGAAAAGAGGTGAAATGCCTATCGGGTTCAACCTGTATTCTGTGTTTAGCTGTGCACATTATAATGCACCAGTTGAAATAATGGTTTCGTACCAATTGCCAACTATGTTTCAACAATTCCCATATACTAATGCCAATATATTAAATGCTGTAGCCTTGGATACTTTTTTCAGCTAGAAAGCTGTCCAATCTGATTTTGAATGCATTTACAAAGTCCGCCATTATTACCTTCTCCGGCAGGGAGTTCCAAGTCTTAATTGCCCTTACCGTGAAGAACCCCTTCCTACGTTTTGTACGGAATTTTCTCTCCTCTAACCTCAGTGAGTGTGCAAGTGTCCTATACAGAGTTCTATTAATAAACAAATCCCCTGCTATCTCCTTGTAATGACCCTTTACATATTTGAAGATATTAATATCTCCTCTTAGACGCCTCTTTTCTAGAGTATACATATTTAACATAGTTAGCCTTTCCTCGTACTCCAGTGTCTCTAACCCTTTAATCAGTTTAGTAGCACGCCTTTGAACTCTTTCGAGTTCCGCAATATCTTTTTTATAATATGGTGCCAAAAATTGAACACAATATTCCAGGTGCGGATGTACCAATGATTTGTACAGCGGCATGATTACATCCTCGTCCCTGGTCTCAATACCCCGTTTTATGCAAGCAAGGACTTTACTTGTCTTCTTCACTGCATTTTGACACTGTGTACTGTTATTGAGTATATTATCTATGAGGACCCCCAAATCTTTTTCCACTACTGATACCCCTATATTTTCCCTTAATTTGATGATCAGTCTCTTGTGAGGCACTGTATTGAAGGCTTTTGCAAAATCTAAATAGAGCACATCCACTGCTTTTCCCTGGTTAAGATTATCGCTCACTTCGTCGTAGAAGCTAATTAAGTTAGTTTGACATGATCTGTCCCTCACAAACCCATGCTAACTCCTGCTAATAAACTTAGTATTCCGCAGATAATCCTCTATGCTATCCTCAAAATTCCTTCCAATATTTTACCCACTATAGAGGTTAAACTAACTGGTCTATAGTTCCCAGGATGATTTTTAGAACCCTTTTTAAATAATGGCACTACCTCAGCTATACGCCAATCCATCGGTACCATACCCGATTTAATGGAACTATAGAAAATCAAGTATAAGGGTCTTGCAAGCTGTGCCTTAAGCTCCATAATAACCCTCGGATGAAAACCATTTGGTCCCAGTGATTTATTAATCTTTATGTTGCTTAGTCTCTCCAGGACTATTTCCTCACTTAAACAAGCATCTAGCCAAGAATCATTACCTTCACTGTCGTTATGCACTACTAACACCGTCTGATCCTCCATGGTGAAAAAAAGCTGTTCAGTATATCCACTTTTATTTTGTCATCGTTTCCAAGGCTCACAGTTCATCTTTTAATGGGCCTATGTTCTCATTTTTTAACCCTTTAATGTTTATGTATTTATAAAACTCTTTGGGATTGGCTTTACTCTCTATAGCGATTTGTTTTTCGTTTACAATTGTAGCTGCCCTTATTACTTTTTTGCATCTTTTATTCCATTCTTTGTAATAATGGAATGACTCCTCCCCTCCATTAGTTTTAAATGCTTTAAAATAACACCTCTTTTTAGCCATTGCTTCTTTGACATCCTTATTAAGCCACATTGATTTGAGTCTATTACTCCTGCGTTTACTGCCCAAGGGTATGAATTTGTGAATATTGCTATCAAGCAACCATTTTAAAGCATCCCACATTTCCGATGTGTCTTTACCATGAAACAAAACTTCCCAGTCAATGTCGTTTAGCATATTGAAGTTAGCTTTTCTAAAGTTGAATGTTTTTGTTGATTCCTTATAGCTATGTTTCTTGAAACTGATGCTGAATGTGATCATATAGTGATCACTGTTTCCCAAGGTCTCCCCAACTGTAATGTTTGATATAATGTCCACATTATTGGTAATAACTTGGTCCAGAACATTATTACCTCTGGTTGGGTCCTCGACTAATTGAGACAAGTATTGATCCTTTAATGTGTTTAGAATCCTGCTGCTCCTACTTTTTACACATGAATCGTTACTCCAGTTTATACCCGGATAGTTAAAAATCCCCTAACACTAGGATGTCCCCCATTCCCGCAGCTTTTTCAATTTGCTGTGAGAGTAGTTCCTCATCACGTATGCTAATATCTGGTTGCTTGTAGCACGTGCCAATGACTAGTTTCTTTATTTCAGTGCCCCCACTAGTGATCTCAACCCATAGTGATTCCACATTATAACCAGTCCCCTCGTAAATAACATATATTAAGTTTGGTTTTAGAGATGGTTTTACATAGAGACATACCCCTCCTCCCCTTTTGGTAGCCCTGTCCCTCCTTAAAAGTGAATATCCCTCCAAATTAGTAACCCAGTCGTGAGAGTCGTCCCACCATGTTTCCGTAATACCTATAATATCATACTGATTTTTTGATACATGCCATTCCAATTCCCCCATTTTACCTGATAGGCTTCTTGCTTTCGCTAGCATACATTTTATGTTAATATTTCCTTTGCCCTTTTGCTTTAATGGTAACTTACCATTATTTACAAGTGCCTTTCTAGAATTATTCTTACCGACTGTTATTCTATTCTCTACCTTACCCCCCATCAGGGGTTAAGGTGCAATCAGTGAGATTGCTGGACTATTCAGGGAGTTAGGGAGATTGCTTCTATTTCAGGGAGTCTCCTGTAGAATGAGGGAGCGTAGGCAAGTATGTTTATACCAACAGAATAATGTACAAAAAGACAGCAAACTACATGTACAGTAGTTTAATTTGGACCACATGGCCTGCCTGGTAGTGGTATCACACTCTATAGCAACAATATTAACACAAGGTCCCAAAGGTCAAAGCGCAACAAAAAAACATTACACTGTTCAACACTTAAGTCACGTAATCGGTCAGGCAGAGATGCACCTCTCTGCCGGTAACCTCAGGGTACCATGTGTAAAATGTGGCACTGGTGCTCCCGAACTGTGCCATGTGGAACGCAAAACTGGATATAAGCAGCTAGCTCCTCCTGTGGAATGCAACAACTTCTAATGCAGCTACCAGTTAGCAAGCAACATCAGTGCACATGTGCAGACCAGTAGGGAACATATGGTAGCACTGATCCCAAGTTTTGAATGACCAGCTAAACTACAGGAATAATTTATTAAACTCAATAAAACAGGAGTTAAAGGGAATGTCTCATATCAGCACATCCCTAGGCATACAATGCTAGCAAACTCAATGTGATATTAGAATATTACTAGAGATGTGTACAGGACCATTTTTGCTGGATTTGGAATTGGCCCTGATTCGTCATCCGGCTTTGTATTTGGTTTTTGCCAAACTGCCGTGACTGGTTTTGTTTTTTTGTTTTCAAAAATTGACAAACAAAACTAAAATCACATAATTTGGGCCTTTTTTTTGTTCCATGGGGGTGATTCAGACCTGATCCTAGATGTGCTAAATTTAGCACATTTATGATCATATTCTCTGACATGCGGGGGGACGCCCAGCACAGGGCTAGTATGCCCCACATGTTAGGCGCCTGCATGAGACCCGCAGCCATTTTTGTGATAGCATCGGCTACGTGTGATGTCATGCAGCTGCCCCGACTACGCCCCGTTTCTCCGTTGCCGCCCCTGTTTTGAAGTCTTGTCCCCGCAATAATCCATCTCCGTCTTTGAAATGGAGCATTGCCTCCCCCCCACCCCCGCGACCATCTCTGCCTCATAGACAGGCAGAAACAATCGCATTTTCTGTGGGGCGCCGTAGAAAATGCAGGCGCATGCGCAGGATGGGCTCTGCGCAGGATCCCGCATCCTCTTAGCAATTTTTACCGTTGGATCGCTTATTGCGATTGTGATCCAACCTGAATCAGGCTCTATTTGTAAAATATAAAATATACATCACAATATTAGATGCCACTAAGTGAGCAAAACTGCCGGCAAATGGCAGTAATAAAATTTTTCTCATGTAATAATTTTAAATAATAAGTGAAATCACATTTCCCTTAGGTCAGTCATGTAAAAGACAAGGGCCTCAAACCAGAAATAACCAGTCTTAGCCGGTCTGGTGGGGTGTGTGAGGTCATGCTGTGATGTCATAATGGAAACTGCCTATGTCAGGGCTATGCTGTTGCTGTCTCTTGCATATGCTTTCAGAGGCCTGGCACGGCATAGCACACTGGTAGAAGGTTAGTGACTGGACAAAGATAAGAGCAGCTTATTTTGAATCGTCGGCAGACGTTTAGCATGACTATTATAATATATGACTTATGGCCTTGGGGATAGCATAGTATTGGATAAAAACAAAATCTCACACCTACTGGGACAGTGCCATTACTTAACATCCACAAGCAGCTGCAAATGGGCCATTGGAGATATATGAAGGGTGCTTTACTCTCTCTCTCTCTCTGCCTGCCTAAATCCCAGTGTGCCAGTGTTGCACGCTGATCCATTTTTATTAATATGTAGAGATGTAAGAGAATTAAATTGTGCTTTAATCATTACTTTTGTTTTTATCCAATACTATATACAGATGTAGCCATGCTGATCATGGCTACATCTGAGGGAAACGTGCACCCTCGACGCAGCTATGCGCACCTGTGCCTAGCCATGTCGAGTTGCGGCATTTGCCGCCTCCATCCATGTGAATGGGGCACACACATGTCTTAGACGTCCAGACGTAAGCAGTGCGGTCGCGACTAACAAGGCGCAATCGCCTTAAGATGTAGCCACAACGAGAATGTCTACATTTGTACAGTTGTAATTCTTGTTAGCGTCAGAAATTAATGCTATGGTGGTTATGACTGTCCCCCTCCCCCCCTCACTCCCACTCAGGGTTGGACTGGCCCATAGGGGTACAGGGGAAACCACCGGTGGGCCCTACTGCCTGGGGGCCCACCTCCTCGTCTATGGATCAGGTCCCGTCTGTGCACTTGAATTGTAAATTATACATATTATCTACAGTGCATTGCAGTTATTAATCTGGTACATTATCATGCATGTACTAGCAGTATTTACTATATATATTTATCATGGGCCCTATACCATGTTAGCCAAGCCTCTGTGGCAGCAGGCCACACCCCTAAGCATGGGCCTTTACCTCTGCATTCCCCCGGTGGGCTCTCCATGCCCCACTCATTTCTTGCACTCTTTTTTCACTCTCTCACCATTGACGTATAGGTGCATTTTTCTCCTGCCGGGTATATAGGTCAAAATATCAGATTTGAGGTGACAGTTGGGAAGACTGGGTTAGTCAAGGTTAGTTGGTGGGCGGGTGGTCTGGGCAAACCAGGGACGTGCAGTCAGGGAAGGCAGTGCCTCCCCTGTCATTAATGATTAAAATAATATAAAGAAGATACTTATGACACATACTGTATTCTGTGTCAAAAGTATCTACTTTATATTAATCTAATCATTATCCCTGTTTAAATGTGTTTGGGAGGCACCGATCGTGGTGCCTCCCATTGTGAATGGGGAAGGGTGTGGGAGCGGGGTGCGGGGCCTAGCCATGGGCATTAAATGTCCATTGGAAATGCATGGGAAAGCGGCACCATTAGAGGTGCTGCTTTCATACAGGGATGTGCTTTCAACCCATGAAAGCACGCCCCTGTCATTGAGGCCACAGTGATTGGCCAGAGGATCCATCACTGGATCCGCTGCCATCACTGTATGGGTGCGCGGAGGTACAGGCATCGGTGGCAGTGAAAGTATTAGTGGCACTGCCATTCTGTAGAGTTTGGCAGCGGAGCGGTACCAATTTCAAAAATGGCACCTCAGCGTAATTTTTGAAATTCAAGATGGCAACCACGAGCCAATCACGGTTCGCTGCGTCATCACCCCGTCCCCTCCGGCTGACTTATATAAGTCAGTGCGAGGCATCGGCGTCAGTCCGACGGCGGAAGAGCTCCTGAAGTAAGAAGACGCTGGAAGTCCTGGATGGGCGGCAGCCAGAGCCTGTCAGAATCCGTTTGGATTTCCCATTTTGAGAACATATTAACAGGGACTGATGTTCACGGTATAATAATAAGTTTAATAAAGCAGTGTACAACTGTAAACAATAAATATCAACCAGGAATAACTAGAGAACACAAAAAGAAAGGGAGAACTGAGGGGACATGGGATGCCAGGAGACTGAGTACTTGAAAACGGTGTAGATTGTGGAAATACTAGAGACACGGTGGACTGTGAAGGCACTTTGCAATAGGATTGTTCAGTAGTGGATATTGCACCATAGCAGGATGCACTGTAGTTGGATCACAGGATAGCACTGGTAGAATATGCACTGTAGCAGGATGACAGGATTGCACTGTGGTAGAGTATGCACGTACCAGGATTGCACTGTAGCTGGATCACAGGATAGCACTGGTAGAATTTGCACTGTAGCAGGATGACAGGATTGCACTGTGGTAGAGTATGCACGTACCAGGATTGCACTGTAGCTGGATCACAGGATAGCACTGGTAGAATATGCACTGTAGCAGGATGACAGGATTGCACTGTGGTAGAGTAGGCATGTACCAGGATTGCACTGTAGCTGGATCACAGAATAGCACTGGTAGAATATGCACTGTAGCAGGATGACAGGATTGCACTGTGGTAGAGTATGCACGTACCAGGATTGCACTGCAGCTAGATCACAGAATAGCACCTGTAGAATATGCACTGTAGCAGGATGACAGGATTGCACTGTGGTAGAGTATGCACGTACCAGGAGCGCACTGCAGCTGGATCACAGGATAGCACTGGTAGAATATGCACTGTAGCAGGATGACAGGATTGCACTGTGGTAGAGTATGCACGTACCAGGATTGCACTGTAGCAGGATGACAGGATTGCGCTGTGTTAGAGTCTGGCAGTTCTATGGACGATTTAGTAGTAGAGACCAGCATAACCAGGAGCTGAAACAACTTTGACACGATGAACTGGCAACAGGGAGCCTGTGTGGCTGGCCTAAGTAGTGAGTTCAGGTGCTGCTCACAGCTGTGGTAACAGCTAATTACCAAGCTGCAGATACAGAGCAGAGAGTGCTGAGCACCAGAGCAGAGAGCGCCACCGCAGGCATGGAGGAGAAACTGCATGGATTGTGACAGAGCCGGCCTTAGGCATAGGCAAAATAGGCAATTGCCGAGGGCATCTGGTATGCCTAGGGGCACAAGCAGCTTCTGCTGATTAAAATGATATGCAGCATGCCTATATTTTGTGTGTAGCATTTTGTATGCAGATACAGCCACAGTCTCACACAGTATATAGGCATGCTGCATATCATTTTAATCAGCAGAAGCTGCTTGTGCATCCTAGCCACATAGCAATGCAAATAAGATGCATTTTCTTAAAAAATAGGCACCCGACGTTAGCAGAGCTGCCAGTTGACTCACGGCAGGAACTATATGTTTCATTATTTGTATAAGGGCATTAATAATGTGTAACATATGTGTAAGGGGCACTATGTGTGTCATTATGTGTTTAAGGGCACTAATAATGTGTGGCATATGTGTAAGGGACATTATGTGTGTCATGTGTATAAGGGCATTAACAATGTGCGGCTTATGTGTAAGGTATATTATGTGTATAAGGGCATTAATAAGGGTTGGCATAATGTGTAAGGTGCTTTATGTTTATAAGGACATTAATAATGTGTGTCATATGTGTAAGGGGCATTACTGTGTGGTATTATGTGTATAAATGCATTACCAATGTGTGGCATTATGTGTATAAGGTGCTCTACTGTGTGGCGTAACGTATAGAAAGGGCACTACTGTGGGGTCTAATGTGAATAAAGAGCAATATGGTGTGGTATAAAGTAAATAAGGAGCAATATGGTGTGGTGTAATGAGAATGAAAAGCAATATGGTGTGTAATGTGAATAATTCAGTATGATGTTATGTGAATGAGGGGCATTACTGTGAGAAGTAACGTATATAAGGTAAATTGGTACTACTGTGTGATGTAATTTGAATAATGGACACTATCGTATGATAAATTGTGAATAAAGTTGCACTACTGTGAGGCATAATTTGAATTGGGGGTACTATTGTGTGGCCATGCCCCTTGCCAGCAAAAACACATACCTTTTTGGGCTGTGCACCGAATGTGCACAATGTTCTTATTTAAATTACAGGGGGTAGGGGAAAAAAAAACTGCTATGGGTGGAGGTTTGATGGTGCTGGGAAAGGGGTGCAGGGTCAGAGGCGGAACTAGCGGTGGTGCTAGGGGGCACCAGCCAAAATCTTGCCTAGGGCATCATATTGGTTAGGGCCTGCTCTGGCGGCAGCCATGCAAACAAGCTTAAAGGCCGCCGCCCCCAGGTGAAGACCCTGAATAATAAACTTTTTTTTAAAGACGGTGTGGTGCTTTTATTTTAATATTTTCTTTACAGGTGGACTACTGGTGCCAGCAGGCCCATTATATCCGGACATGCTGGCACTTGTGGTTCTCCAAGTGCTATGCAAAAGAGCTTAACAGCCGCCGCCCACCAGGTGAAGACGCTGGAAGCCCTGGGAAGGCGGCAGCCATGCAAAAGAGCTTAAAGGCCGCTGCCTCCCCGGTTAAGATGCCGGAAGCCCTGTGGAGGCGGCGGCCCCCCAGGTGAAGACGCCGGAAGCCCTGGGGAGGCGGCAGCCATGCAAAAGAGCTTAAAGGCTGCTGCCTCTCAGGTGAAGACGCTGGAAGCCCTGGGGAGGTGGCAGCCCCCCAGGTGAAGGCGTCGGAAGCCCTGGAGAGGCGGCGGCCATGCAAAAAAGCTTAAAGGCCGCCGCCCCCAGGTGAAGACCCTGACTAATAAACTTTTTTGTAAAGACGGAGTGGTGTTTTTATTTTAATATTTTCTTTACAGGTGGACTACAGGTGCCAGTGGGCCCTTTATGTCCGGACATGCTGGCACTTGTGGTTCTCCAAGTGCTATGCAAAAAAGCTTAACAGCCACCGTCCACCAGGTGAAGATGCTGGAAGCCCTGGGAAGGCGGCAGCCATGCAAAAGAGCTTAAAGGCCGTTGCCTCCCAGATGAAGACGCCGGAGAAAGACGATGGAAGCCCTGGGGAGGCGGCGGCCCCCCAGGTGAAGACGACGGAAGCCCTGGGGAGGCGGCGGCCCCCCAGGTGAAGACGGCGGAAGCCCTGGAGAGGCGGTGGCCATGCAAAAGTGCTAAAATGCAGCCGTCCCCAGGTGAAGACCCTGACTAATAAACTTTTTTTTAAAGACGGTGCAGTGTTTTTATTTTAATATTTTCTTTACAGGTGCCAGCGGGACCTTTATGTCCGGACATGCTGGCAATTGTGGTTCTCCAAGTGCTATGCAAAAGAGCTTAACAGCCGCCACCCACCAGGTGAAGAAGCTGGAAGCCCTGGGAAGGTGGCAGCCATGCAAAAGAGCTTAAAGGCCGCCGCCCCCAGGAGAAGACCCTGACTAATAAACTTTTTTCTTAAAGATGGTGTGGTGTTTTTAAAGAAGAAGACGAAGACAAAGAAGAAGAAGAAGAAGTAGTAGAACAAAAATAGGCTACATTTTGCTTAAAATAAAAATAGACATTTATTTTTTAAATATATTTTGCTTGACGTTGTCTTAATAAAGAAATTCTCTCAAAACTCAAAAGGTGAAGAAATGACACATATTTAGGGAGACAAATATATTAGGAGAGTTTAGAACCATGCATTGTTTATTCTACACAAGAGAGTACCATGTGAGGCAGCCATTTTGGGTCCACTACATAGATTACACTGTGCAATAAGTAAAACATGGCAGTAAGGCACACAAAGGTAAAATGAAAAGCAACTAACAGGACACCTAGTTTGCAGCTTACACAGTAAGGAAAATGGTCTTACTCTATAATTGCTTTTAGATATCTTTCTCCTTTATAACTATTTTAAAGTGAGCTGAGGGGAAAATAACAATACAGGGTCCAGTTACATTATAAAATAATTAAAAAAAATTCTCTGACCAAAAAATAAAAAATAAAAATGTATAATAATTCTCCAACACTCCGAAGATGGTAAGCTCATACTGTGAATTGCATAAAATATTTCTATGAACCCCACTTAATCACTGTTACACACTGGTTCTCACTGAGCGGAGGTTGAGATGAGAGGGGTGTTATTCGGCAGGATCACTGGAAGTGTTGTGGATCTCTGATAATCTCAGGTCTCTGAGGAGTTAAGTGAAAAACTACTGTCTCCCACTGTGATGCTCTAAGACATTGACAAGATGCTGCCGCATTTATGTGCAGGATTTAGGTCAGCAGCCATCTTGGTACAGGGAGTGAAGCCTTCCTGAAGGAACAGTATGGAATCAGCGCAGTAGCGCGCTCCCCTTTCAACACTTTTTACATACAAATAGGATAATAATGATAAAACTCCCACATAGTCATCTAAATGGGATGTAGTCACCATCCCCGCGGTCAGCATAACACCACCGGGATCCCGGCCACCGAATGCCGTCAGTGGGGCCGAGGACTATTCCCACTAGTTGGTGTCAATGACACCTATAGAGTGGGAATAGAACCTGTGGCGAGCGCAGCAAGCCACCAAGCCCGCAGCGTGAAGCCCGCAGCAAGGGGCTTCGTTTCGCTTGCCCCTCTCCCGGCATGCTGGCAGTCAGGATCCCGTCGTCGGTATGCTGGCCGCCAGGATCCCGGCCACCGGTCAACAACGCATCTGAATTATTACTTGTGCCTGGTATAGGATTTTCAAATATGTGTAGTTTACTGTATACAAGGATATAAAACCTTAAAGGAACTGAGATCTAAGGTGTATTACATGTAGTTATAAAATAAGTTTATTTTATGGCAGTAGTTTCCAAACAGGGGGCCGTGAGACCCTGGAGTTCCTCGGGAAAGGTGGGAAGGGGGGGATAGGGGAGGCCTTGCAGTGGTGCCGTAGTTTGGTGGTCCATGAACAATTCAAATTACTTATACTGAATTTAATTGGCAAAACCAGTCCTTCACCACATAACTGAACCTAAGGATGACATATTATAAACACAATTTACTTCATTTTATATTTTTTTTTCTAAATTTTTCACTAAGAAACTATGGTCTTGGGGTGCCGTGACAGAAATTCTGAAACTCTAGGGCAGGGGTGTCAAACTCGCAGCTCCTACCACATCCTTTTGTGGCCCGCGGGCAGGGGTCCTTTGCGGCCCAACCACCTTGCTTGCAGCGAGGGCAGGAGAGCACAGCGCACACCTCTCTTGCTCCCCAGTCCGGTCTCCGGCGATGGCACGGGTATCTTAAATCAGGGGCTGGTCCGTGTTCACGGACCAGAAGCCAATCAGGAGCAGTGCCAGAGTCTTTGCTTTCTATGTGCAGTGCCATCTTCCCGAAGAGATCACCATGAAGACGGCGCCACTGCCACTGGCTACAGCACAGGCATACTGGGGAGGGGTAGCAAACTGGGGCTTCTGCCAGGCCCCTCCAGCAGCCCCTCTACCAATGCTCGTCTTTTGTCGTTTTTTATAACAACATGGTGACGACACTGTAGCACAGAGATTTTCAACCCTTTACAACTCGCGGCACACTGAACAAGATTTATGTATTGCCAAGGCACATTCATATATAATGGTGATGCATGGTGCAGTTGCATGTCCTATGATGTCATGTTGCAGCTTCTCCATAGGTAACGCCTGAGCCACATCTGAGAAAGCCAGAAGAGCCCAACACTGCCCTGGTCCAAAATAAGAACTGGCTCTGCAACCACTAAACCCACCAGTATTGATCGTTCCAAAGCCTCAGTAGCGGCAAGACACTGACGGGCCTGGCTGTGCTTCTATGACAGCACACCTGGAGACTGCTCAGGGCACACTAGTGTGCCACGGCACAGTGGTTGAAAAACACTTTTCTAGTGTATGGGGCCCTTTAATTGGCTCTCAACAAACTTAACCCTCATGTGAGACTGTGAATATGTGTGCGTGTACATGTGGTAGAGAACATAGACTGTAAGCTCCACTGGGGCAGGGACTGATGTAAATGTGAATAATCTCTGTAAAGCGCTGCGGAATATGTGTGCGCTATATAAATAACTGGTAATAAATAAAAATAAATAATCTTAAAACTGCCCCTAGTGCCTAACCCTAAAACTAACCCTACTACTAGTACTCACTGTCTGGATCCGTTGGCATTGTGACCATCGAGATTCCGTTGGGATCCTGACTACATCCCATGAAAATAACGTTTTCTTCTATTTTCCTTTTTTTAGTATTTAACATTACAGTATTTAATCAACTTTACAGTACGACAAAAATAAAGCCCTATCTGTCTCTCATAAACAGTTCAAACTTTGTTTGGATTAAGTAAAATTGTAAAACGTTTTTTTTCCATTTACACCAATACAACATGATAGGATAGAAAGAAGGGAGAATGTTGAACACAGAAAGAGGTCTGGTGAGGGGTGAAAATATGACTGTGGCCTGAATCAGAGATGGACGCAGTTCACATTGTTTCTGCATCCTTGGGCAGCAGTAGCCTTCTTGTGTAAATATAGAGGCATCCTGTCTGCTTCTGTGATCTGCTGCTGGATCCTAAGATGAATGAAGTAAGTCTCTAGGACAACAGTGGGCGCTGATTAAGAATGTATTTATTTAACTTCAAAATTGAATGTGTTTGTTAGATCAAGTCTTTAACGAGAGTCTATTGAATAATCTAAACAAAAATAGCTCTCACCCTTCTGGCTGCCCACAAAGGTGAACCTGGCTATCCACCGTATACAGCACAAGCGGAATATGGGGAAAAGAGATGTAGGCGCTCTGGGGAAAGAGTGAGTCAATTGCTGCTGGTTTTGCAAAAATAAAAGTAATTTATTGATAGAAGATTTTATCACAAATGGACAATGGATAATTGTAATGCCATTAGCAATATATAAATATATTCAAATAAAAATAGTTTTCTAAAATCACAACAATTCAATAAAATATAACTGGTAACTGTGTCCAGGGCCTTTAAGGCTAAAGGTTGGGTACCCTCCCTTTTAAATTTGAATTGACTTGCATGCAAAAAAAGCTTATTGTTAGTTGCAATTAGGGTTAGTGCATGTTAGATTCAAATTGCACTTTGCGGAATGGAGGCTGTATGATGTTGAAAGAAGCCTGTTAGTACTTCACCTGAAAACTGGTGAATAGAGTCAGAGATGTAACTGAGTGTTCAGTATGCCAATCCCGCATCTGTCTCCTGTGATCTTAATGGTTTATGTCACTCACTGCTCAGATGACTGACCGCACTACGGCGGTTCTCTTGGGTATCGCTTGGTGTCCTGCACTATCCTTGAGTGCCGTACTCGGACAGGAGCGGAGACAGGGGTACACGTGTCCAGGTCCTGGATGGCAGGGGACGCTGTAATGCCGCGATACGCGGCTTCCGGGTTCGGGGCTTCCGGCTTCCGGTTGCGGTCCACCTGCGTTCCACAGTCGTATCAGGTCACCTGACGCGTTTCTCCGCCTCCAAGGTGGGCGGTTTCACCTCTGATGAAACCGCCCACCTTGGAGGCGGAGAAACGCGTCAGGTGACCTGATACGACTGTGGAACGCAGGTGGACCGCAACCGGAAGCCGGAAGCCCCGAACCCGGAAGCCGCGTATCGCGGCATTACAGCGTCCCCTGCCATCCAGGACCTGGACACGTGTACCCCTGTCTCCGCTCCTGTCCGAGTACGGCACTCAAGGATAGTGCAGGACACCAAGCGATACCCAAGAGAACCGCCGCAGTGCGGTCAGTCATCTGAGCAGTGAGTGACATAAACCATTAAGATCACAGGAGACAGATGCGGGATTGGCATACTGAACACTCAGTTACATCTCTGACTCTATTCACCAGTTTTCAGGTGAAGTACTAACAGGCTTCTTTCAACATCATACAGCCTCCATTCCGCAAAGTGCAATTTGAATCTAACATGCACTAACCCTAATTGCAACTAACAATAAGCTTTTTTTGCATGCAAGTCAATTCAAATTTAAAAGGGAGGGTACCCAACCTTTAGCCTTAAAGGCCCTGGACACAGTTACCAGTTATATTTTATTGAATTGTTGTGATTTTAGAAAACTATTTTTATTTGAATATATTTATATATTGCTAATGGCATTACAATTATCCATTGTCCATTTGTGATAAAATCTTCTATCAATAAATTACTTTTATTTTTGCAAAACCAGCAGCAATTGACTCACTCTTTCCCCAGAGCGCCTACATCTCTTTTCCCCTGGATCCTAAGATGCAGCATCGGATCACTCTGCAAAAACATCGGCCATCAGAGTGAGCCTGAGGCTACTCAGACTGGACGTCGCAATTGTAAGAGATGCAGACTTATGGTCTTGGCACTCCCAGAATTTGTAATTTTTCTGTGCTATATGTATATATATATAAATATATATATATATATATATATATATACAGGGGCTTGCTGGGCAGGGGGCCAGGGTGCCATCTGCCCCCCGGGCCACTGCAATTTAAGTGTTCCAGGGCCATCTGACTGCAGATTCCCTGTGAAATGCTGGACCGCTTGCTTGAGTCTGCCCCCCGGGCTGAAAGCTGCCGGCATGCCCTTGTATGTATATATATATATATTCTTTCAATATTTTCAATAAAGGTCATGTCAATTTACTCTATTGCAGAATAATATTAATGAATCTTATAACTATGAAAACTATATACACATGCACAAATTATATGTTGCGATACCATTTACTTAGTGCAATCAAAAGAAATGATATACTGTATACAGATTAAATGATTCTTTTTCCACGTAAGGTTCCTGAATTGCCAACAAAGGTGCAATATAACACAAGATATATTAACGTTATCAAATGTGATCATTCAAGTTTGATCATTTGATTTATTTTCTACACATGCTCAATATTTTTAAGGAGTTATTAAAAGTATTGATATGATTTTAATGGAAAATATCATACTTTGGTCGCTCTGTGTGTTCAGATCAATCAATGGAAGATCATATATAAATTAGATTTTTTGATTACATTTCATTAAGGTGTTGTGGTGTAGGTAGGTGGTTTATATAATAGTTTTTCTTGCCTAGTTTTGGCTTATTTTAACTTTTTAAGCCACATTGGTTCTTATTTCTCATAAACACCTGTTGCAGGTGGGCCGGTTAGTCTATGATTGAAAACATATTATATCAATAATGTCTAATGCTTAATACCACCATAAAGCACTTAAGACCCAGCCTACTGTAGATGTATTCCTTCCCTGATTAAGAGCCACTTATTCATGTGAGAGGTACTCTCCAGTACTTGGGTATTACGAAGGCGTTCAGACAACAGCCTGGGAGGACATACAGACAGAAGGATGAGTGGGCTTGAGAACCAGGACAAAAGTTCAGGCAAAACACAGCACAATTAGAATAGCAAGAGGTAAGCAAGGGGTCAGTTAACTGAGGACAAGAGAGGCACCAAATCAGCAGACAAAAGCAAGTTCGAGTTCAAAAAGCCAGAGGTCAGGGCAGTCAGACGGGGTGAGGAACAAAGTAAGGTTAGAGCAGGAACTAACAAAGGATGTACACTCTGAACCGACTACAGAAAACTTTCCTTTCACAAAGACACTGGTGCAACTGATAGTGTTTAACCAATGAGCTGGACCACACGTTATTCTTCATTAGAAAATTACTTTTAATTTAGAAAACTATAAAATGTGATTGGTTTGGGCACGGTTGTCTTTGTCAAGCATGAACGTGATATGGAATTCCATGGACATATGAGGCAGGACTCACTGAGGTCTGAATTACCCCTATAGTCTCTGCCCCATACATGTACACATACATGCACTATAGACCATTTTTGTAAAAAGCTAATTTACATACCAGAATGTTGTGTTTTTTGGTATGTTTTGGTATGTGACTGTGAAACTGGAGGGAGCACAGAACCAGGAGCCTTTTCAGGGACCAGAGACAGACAGCAGTGGCACCCCCTCAGCTTTGCACCCTGGTTTGTGGCACTGGTCACACTACACTGGCTTTCAGCCTTGGCAGTTAATTCATCCATAGTTACTACAGGTTATAAGTCCAAATTTCATTGAGCATGCCTAGGAGAGCATACATATGGCAGTCTGTATATGAAGAAAGGATATTAAGCATATAATGTGTGGGGTGCGTTCAGCATCCCGATGGACAGGATGCCAGCGGTCATACGACCGACGCTGGAATCCTGATACCACTCGGGAGACTAGAGCCGGAAGACTGACAGCCGACATCCCGAAGGTAAGTATCGGGGACACTGTTAGGGTTAGGGCCCGGGGGGAGGTTAGGTTTAGGCACTAGGGCAGGCTAGGGTTAGCCATAGCCCCGACCTCCTGAGAGTTAGCCCTAGCCGCCACCCCAGAAGGGGTTAGGGTAGGGCAGGGGGCGGGAAGGGGTAAAAATACCTACACCATCCGACATTGGGATCTTTAATTTTTGGGGATGCCGGCTTCCCGATGACCAGGATAACATACCGAACCCTAATGTGTGGCTGTCTGCAAACTGCATACAAAACCACATCATGTTATAAATTCTGCCCTGAGCGGAATTCTGAAGTTCAAATAAGTGGTGAGCCTTACTGTCTGGAAATTATCTCTCCTCACTTTCTAAACATTGTGAACTGTGTCAGCTTCTGTAGTACGCCTATAATAGATTACGTACTTCCATCGGAAGGCTAGCTTGTCCTGCAGTCTACTGCAGCAGATTCTCTCTATCATCTCTATGTTATCTGTGTTGGAGAGAAGAGCACTCCTGCAACTACTCAGTGCAGTGATTCCAGCGGGATGATGTCACTGCGTATATGGAACCTAACATGCGTCACTGTGTTTAGTGTCCTGGACTCCACTGATATTAACTGCTATATCGCTAATATATCCACCGCTGTTTATCTACATGGCCACTGTGTGTGTACTGCTGTTACTAATAAACCTGCAAGCCTGGTTATAGACTTATGGGCCCTACTCACTGGCCGAGGTGCCCGACGGCCGATACGGCCGACGAGCGACCCGGCGGCGGGGGGGGCAGTGACGGGGGGAGTGAAGTTTCTTCACTCCCCCCGTCACCCGGCTCCATAGACGTGCAGGCAAATATGGACAAGATCGTCCATATTGGCCTGCATGCACAGCCGACAGGAGACCAGCGATGAACGAGCGCGGGGACGCGCATCGTTCATCGCTTAAGTCTCCACACTGAAAGATATGAACGAGATCTCGTTCATTTATGAACGAGATCGTTCATATCTTTCAAAATATCGGCCAGTGTGTAGGGCCCATTACTGTGAGGCCTAATCTCTATTTTACATTCCACTGGTGATTATTGCAAACCACCCAGGTTGTACACCAATAGGTCATATCAACATTCCGAAGGAGCCATATTTCCTACTCACAGGAACAGCTTGTTCTGTATGTTACCACTGTGTTGCACTTTTCCAAGCTTGTACAAGCCCAAATGAGCTGTCATATGCTATCTTGCAAGTTCTATTTATTTTATTATTATTAATCTCAAGTAGAGTGCCACTAATAAGGAGGGTTTCCATTTCATTGTTAATTGCGTTTGGGCTTGATACAGGCTGCTGATCTGTGATTTTGACAGCTCATTCCATTTACTTGTTGTGTTTGCAGGGGTACTATTAAGGCCAGTACTCACTGGCAGATGTGGGGAGAGATGTGTGCTGAGCGAACCTGCAAGGCCAATCTAGCAGCAGCGATAGCGAAGCGTGGAGCTGCACATCGCTATCACTGTGGGGGGTAAGCACGGAGAGATCTTGCTGAAAATCTAAGCAATCTAGTCAGATTGCTTATATTATCGCTCCGTGAGTACCCCCCTTTTGACTATAGCATTTGGGGTAGGATATCCACGGTCTATACAGTAAGGGTGGATAAGTATCCGTGTCTCCTGATAAAGAAAAAAGGTTCCACAGTTGTGCACTAAGATGAAGAGTCACTTGACTATTGGTTCATGTATATGTTTTACATATTGTCCTTCATACTGGACGCCGGCATCAGTGTCATTCAAAGGGAAGTACCACATTAATATTCTAATACTGAACCAAGTAATGCCCCATTTTTATTATTATTATTATTATTATTATTATTATTATTATCCTTTATTTATATTGCGCCACAAGTGATTTGCAGCACCCAATTACAGAGTACATAAACAAATAATCAAAACAGGAAAAAAGTGACTTACAGTTGAAGACAATATAGAACAAATACAGGGTAAATAAACATCGCTACAGCAGCAGACGACACTGACATAAATATCAGGGTGGCAGAAAACCAAGACGGTTTAAGTAAGCAAAGGATAAGCACATGAAGGTTGAGGACCCTGCTCATGAGAGCTTACATTCTAAAGGGGAGGGGCAGACAAACAGGGGTGACACAGATGGGGTAGACAGTGAGCGTGGAACAGAGGGTTAGGATGAGATTAGGCTGGGTTTGATGAAGAAGTGGGTCTTCAGAGCCAGTTTGAAGTTTTGTAGAAAGGTGGAGAGTCTGAGGGGAGAGGTAGGAAATTCCAGAGAAAGGGAGCAGCAAGTGAGAAATGTTGAAGGTAGGGGTGGAAGGAAGTAATCAGTAGGCAGGTGAGGCAGCGTGCATTAGCGGAGCGAAGAGTAGATGAGTTGGTGAGGGCTCTGTAAGTGAGTGTGAGAAGTGGAATTGGATTCTGAAAGGGAAAGGAAGCCAGTGAAGGGCTTGTAGGTGAGGGGAGGTGGACGTAGTGCATTTGCTGAGGAAGATGAACTGGGCTTCAGCATTGATGATAGATTGGAGTGGAGAGAGGCATTTGTCAGGGATGCCAGTTAGGAGGAGATTACAGTAGTCCAGTCAATAAATTATTACCAGTTATTTATATAGCGCATATAGGAGGTCATTCCGAGTTGTTCGCTCGCTAGCTGCTTTTAGCAGCTTTGCACACGCTAAGCCGCCGCCTACTGGGAGTGTATCTTAGCATAGCAGAATTGCGAACGAAAGCTTCGCTAATTTTCTCGTAACGATTACCCCGCAGTTTCTGAGTAGCTCCAGACTTACTCAGCCATTGCGACCAGCTCAGTCCTTTTCGTTCCTGGTTTGACGTCACAAACACACCCAGCGTTCGCCCAGCCACTCCCCCGTTTCTCCAGACACTCCCGCGTTTTGGAACTCGAACGCCTGCGTTTTTCCGCACACTCCCATAAAACAGCAAGTTTCCGCCCAGAAACACCCACTTCCTGTCAATCACACTACGAACACCACAGCGATGAAAAAGCTTCGTTATGCCATGAGTAAAATATCTAACTTTTGTGTAAAATAACTAAGCGCATGCACTCTGCGAACCTTGCGCATGCGCAGTAAGCGACTAATCGCAGTATAGCGAAAATCGGCAACGAGCGAACAACTCGGAATGACCCCCATAGATTCCGCAGCGCTTTATGAAAAAAAACAATCTTAAAAGCTGCTGGGTTTAGTTTTATTTTACTTGGCAAGAAAATAAAAGTCAACATTGGGTAATTGAATGTTTTACTTTGCTGGATGTAATGAAATAGAAACCAGTAAAATTACTAAAGATCAAAGAATAGTCTTAAAAAGTGGTTTTGAGAACTACATGACATATGTAATGCCTGGAGATGCCATGCTGTGATCAGAATAAATACGTTTGTACAGGTTATTATATATGCATGAGACAGAATCTATCTCCTGTATAATAGCCCAGATCTGTGACTCTGTGCCTGTGTGTATAATGCTGGGCGTGGCTAGGAGCTCTCATTGGGTTAGCAGCAGGTCTATCACACCCAGTCCACAGCTGATTGGGTACGAAATGCCCTACCACACAGGTTACATCCAATGGGAGGCTCTGCCCTTTGGCTGCTGTGTTCCCAGAGCAGGATTAACAAAGGGGCTGATGAAGCTGCAGCTCCAGGTCCACACCCCAAAATAGGCCCACTGCATCTGCAGCAACATACCCTCCAACAATTTACACATAAAAACCGGTACAAATTCGAAAAGGGGGCATGGCCACGGGTAAAGGGGCGTGGCCATGCCCCTTTTCCTATACTTTTAATGGAAGTTTGGAGAGCCATAAATCGGTACAGACCATAAAAAAAGGTACTGTACCTGTCAAAAAGGTACAGTTGGAGGGTATGGACCTGCATCTGCAGCAAGTCTCTTCGCTGTAGATAGGGAAAAAAACTTTTACTGCAGCGTCCTATGTCCTGCTGCCAGTCCGCCTGCCCCCTCCGGCATCAACAATCCCCACTCCCTAGCCACGGCGCAGGTGGAACAAAAGCTGCTGCAGACACCGGCATAGATGTGTATAAAAGCGGCGCAGCGGAAAGCTTTCATAGCCCTCCCTGCACCGCCTACTCTCTGAGCCCCGCAGCCTCCTCTGTGCGTGATGTCACAGAAGTGCCTCCTCGCCACAGAGGCCATGACTCTATTGTTAGCGCCGGTGTCTAAATAAACTACAGCTCCCAGCAGCCCTTATTGAGTGCATCTTCTTCCCTGTAATGTGGCGTGTTGGGACACCGGTGCTTACAATGACGGGCTGCTTGGCTGCTGTGCGAGTCACCGGGAGAGTCACTGCCAAAGGGAGGACAGAAGCTTAGCTGCTTCCAGGAGGAGAAGCAGTAGAAGCATTACCCGCCCCTCCCCCACTCGCAGTACCTCTGGGCCCCATCTGCGGCACCCTCCACCACCCGCAGTGGCTCCGGACCCCCACTGCAGCATCCCTGCACCCACCCCTCCTCCACTTACGGCACCCCGCATCCGGTCCTCCCCCACCCATGGTGACTCCGGACCCCCATCCACGGCACCCACGTACCCGCTCCTTCCCCACCCGCGGCACCACTGCACCTGCCCCTCCCTCACCTGTGGTACACCCACAACTGCCCCTCCCCCACCCGAGGCACCCCTGGACCACCTCCTTTATCTGCGTCTCCCACGTACCCGACACTCCCCCAACCACAGCACCTACTAGGTGATTTATCAGGCACTGCGTGTGCTGTTCACACCGTTGCAAGGGGCTACGCGACCCCTTAACCATCGCGCGACCTTTGTCCGTGCAATATTTAACCTCACGCAATTATGATTGGAGGTAATACGCTATATAATACAAATATTGCACGCCACAAGAACGTGCAAGGGTTAAGGGGGCGTAGCCCCTTACGACGGTATGAAGAGCGCCTGTAGGGTGCGATGAATCACCTAGTATTCTATATCAAAATTAATAAAATTGAATGGAAACAATATTGTTTCTGACCAATAAGTATTTTGTTAGCATTTTAATCCATTGATTGCAAAATTATAAAATAACAAATAGATTTTGGGGAATTTAGGAGCTGCTAGAACTGGCCACAAGTGTAGGCACAGCTGTATTTAGAGTGCATGTAGCATATAAAGTAGAGATGAGCGGGTTCGGTTCCCAGAGAACCGAACCCCCCAGAACTTCAATACCCGAGCCCGGATCCGAGTCAGGCTCGGGTTTTCCCGCCTGACTCGGAAACCAGAACGAGGCAAAACGTCATCAACCCGCTGTCGGATTATCGCGGGGTTTGGACTCCTTATAAGGAGCCGCGTGTCACCGCCATTTTCACTCCGGCATTGGAGAGTGTAGAGAGAGGACGTGTCTCCGTCCTCAGTGTCCTGCATCAGTTCAGTGGTAGTGTCTTGTGCTGCATCAGTCCAGTCACTGTGGTGGTGTCCTCTGCTGCCACAGGTCCAGTGCTGCTGTATAAGTCCAGTCCAGTGATGCTGTGTTGTGCTGCATCAGTTCAGTGGTGGTTTATTGTGCTGCATCAGTCCAGTCACAGTGGTGGTGTCCTCTGCTGCCATATGTCCATTGCTGCTGTGTAAGTCCAATCCATTGCAGTGGTGCTGTGTTCTCCTACATCAGTACAGTGGTAGTGTCTTGTGCTGCATCAGTCCAGTCATAGTGGTGGTGTCCTCTGCTGCCATATGTCCAGTGCTACTGTATAAGTCCAGTACATTGCAGTTGTGCTGTGTTACCTGAATCAGTCCAGTGGTGGTGTCCCTGTGCTGCTGTATATGTCCAGTGTTACTGCCGTATATGTTCAGTGATACTGCCGTATATGTTCAGTGATACTGCTGTATATGTCCAGCTGTACTGCAATATAAATCCAATGATACTGCCGTTTATGTCCAGTGGTACTGCCATATAATTCCATTGGTACTGGCGTATAAATCCAGTCCAGTGATGCTGCCGTATATGTGTCCAGTGATACTGCCGTATATATCCAGTGGTACTGCCGTATAATTCCAGTGATACTGCCGTATAATTCCGGTGGTACTGCCGTATAATTCCAGCGGTACTGGCGTATAAATCCAGTCCAGTGATATTGCCGTATATGTCCAGTGGTACTTCCATATAATTTCAGTGATACTGCCGTATAATTCCAGTGGTCATGCCATATAAATCCAGTGGTACTGGCGTATAAATCCAGTCCAGTGATACTGCCGTATATGTCCAGTGGTACTGCCGTATAAATCCAGTGGTACTGTCCTATAAATCCAGTCCAGTGATACTGCCGTATATGTCCAGGGGCACTGCCGTATAATTCCAGTGATACTACTGTATAATACCAGTGGTATTGGTGTATAAATCCAGTGGTACTGGCATATAAAGCCAGTCCAGTGATCAGGGGCGGATTGGGAACAAAAAGCGGCCCTGGAAAAAAATTGTACTAGTGGCCCCACTTGGGCAGCACCAGAGGTGTAAGGTCTAGCCATGGGCCATGGCAGCAGCACCCTCCCCCCAAGACTTTCCAGACAGTGGACATGTCCAGCATCAAGGGGAAGTTAAAAGGAAATAAAATTAAATGTTATGAGCACATTATATGATACACCTTTAGAATTTAGGAAACTACAGTATATAATTCTTTAGAAAGATATATTATTTTGCTTATTACACCAACCGCATATCCCAATCACTATTCACTCAATCTTAAATGTCCGCCAAGCAGGCAGACAGAGCATACACTAGATCAGGCATGTCCAAACTGCGGCCCTCCAGCTGTTGTGAAACTACATATCCCAGCATGCCCTGACACAGTTTTGCTGTCAGAGAATGCTAAAGCTGTGTCAGGGCATGCTGGGATGTGTAGTTTCTCAACAGCTGGAGGGCCGCAGTTTGGACATGCCTGCACTAGATCATCTGCAATCACAGGCTAAGTGGCAAAGTCATTTTCATATATGCAAATTGTTTGGCATCTTATTCATTATGTCTATAAATAGGACCACATGTCCTCAAACAAAACAGGCCCCACGGGTGCGTCAGCCCACCGGGGATCTTCACTGTAGACCCTATGGCCAATCCGCCTCTGCTAGTGATACTGCCGTATATGTCCAGTGGTACTGCCATAAAATTCCAGTGATACTGCTGTATGTATCCAGTGGTACTGCCATATAATTCCAGTGATACTGTCATATAATTCCAGTGGTACTGGCGTATAAGTCCAGTGATACTGCCGTATAAATCCAGTCCAGTGGTACTGCCGTATAGGTCCAGTGGTACTGCCATATATTTCCAGTGGTACAACTGTATAATTCCAGTTATCCTGACGTATAAGTCCAGTGATTCTGCCACATAAATCCAGTCCAGTGGTATTGCCGTATAAATCCAGTGGTACTGCCGTATAATTCCAGTGATACTGCCGTATAATTCCAGTGATACTGCTGTATAATTTCAGTGGTACTGGCGTGTAAATCCAGTGATACTGCCATATAAAGCCAGTACAGTGATACTGCCATATAAATCCAGTAGTACTGCCGTATAATTCCAGTTATACCGACGTATAATTCCATTGGTACTGCTGTATAATTCCAGTGGTACTGGCGTATAAGTCAAGTGTTACTGACGTATAAATCCAGTCCAGTGGTACTACTGTAGAAGTCCAGTGGTACTGCCATATAATTCCAGTGATACTGCCGTATAATTCTAGTTATACTGCCGTATAATTCCAGTGGTACTGGCGTATAATTCCAGCGGTACTGCCGTATAAATCCAGTCCAGTGGTGCTGCCATATAAATTCAGTGGTGCTGTCCTGTGCTGTACATTAGTTACTCCAAATAAAGGGGTTATTAATATTTAATCCAAATACTTTTCACAGGGTTTGCCCTGTGCGGTGAAGAGGTACGCTCTCCTTTACGGCATATTGTTATATAACTCCAGAAAAATAATGGAGAACAAAAATTTGGAGGATAAAATAGAAAAAGATCAAGAACCACTTCCTTCTAGTGCTGACGCTGCTGCCACTAGTCATGACATAGATGATGAAATGCCATCATCGTCGTCTGCCAAGGCCGATGCTCAATGTGATAGTAGGGTGCATGTAAAATCCAAAAAGCAGTAAAAAGACCCAAAAAAATAAATTGAAATGGTCTGAAGAGAAAAGTAAACTTGCCAATATGCCGTTTACGACACAGAGTGGCAAAGAACGGCTAAGGACCTTGCCTATGTTCATGACTAGTGGTTCAACTTCACATGACGATGGAAGCCCTCATCCTCCCGCTAGAAAAATTATACGAGTTAAGCTGGCAAAAGCACAGCAAAGAACTGTGCATTCTAAGATGGTATCACAAATCCCCAAGGAGAGTCCAAGTGTGACGGCGTTTGCGATGCCTGACCTTCCCAACACTGGATGGGAAGAGGTGGCTCCTTCCACCATTTGCACGCCCTCTGCAAGTGCTGGAAGTAGCACCCACAGTCCAGTTTCTGATATTCAAATTGAAAATGTCACTGTTGAAGTACACCAGGATGAGGATTATTATTATTATTATTACATTTTATTTATAGGGCGCCACAAGTGTTTCGCAGCGCCGTACAAAGGACAGTACAGGGAGACAAAACTTAGCATAACAGTAAATAAATAACAAAAATGGAGTGCAGGTAACAAAGAGCAACACAATTCTCAAAACATAATACAGCTTAGATGTAAGTAGCGAAGGAGTAATCATTGTACTACTTGGGGCTGGCGGCCATAGATAGAGATGAGCCTTTACCAGCAGGAGAGAAAGCAGGTAAAGATGGTCGCTGAGTGAAATGTGTCAAGAAGAGGGTTTAGACAAGAGGAAAGAGGGCCCTGCTCTGAAGAGCTAACAATCTAGTGGGGAGGGGCAACAGACAGATGACATGAGGTGCAAGCAGGTAAGCCTGATGGTGGTATGCGAGCAAAGCAGAGATGTCCAAGGCATGGGGCAGGGGGATGGAGGAGCAGCCTAAGGACTAGGTTATGCATTGGAGGGGTACGCTTTGATGAATAGGTGGGTTTTCAATGCCCGTTTGAAGCTTTGCAAGGTCGGGGAGAGTCTAATGGAGCGGATATGGGTGTTCCTGGCGCTGAGGAGGAAGTTGACGATGAGGATTCTGATGGTGTTGTGGTTTGTTTAAATCAGGCACCGGGGAAGACACCTATTGTCTGTGGGATGAATAAGCCCATTGTGATGCCTGGGCAAAATACCAAAAAAGCCACCTCTTCAGTGTGGAATTATTTCTCCACAAATCCGGACAACAGGTGTCAAGCCATGTGTTGCCTCTGTCAATCTGTAATAAGTAGTGGTAAGGACGTTAACAACCTAGGAACATCCTCCCTTATACGTCACCTGCTGCGCATTCATCAGAAGTCAGTGTCAAGTTGTGAAACTTTGGGTAAGAGCGTAAGCAGTCCACTGACACCTAAATCCCTTCTTCCTCTTGTACCCAAGCTCCTACAAGCCACACCACAAACTCCCTCAATGTCAACTTCCTACTGGCTGCAAGCCATGTCACTGGCAAGACTGAGGAGTCCTCTCCTAACCAGGATTCCTCCGGAGGATCCTTGAGTGGTACGCCTACTGCTGCTGTTACTGCCGCTGTCGTTGATGCTGCTGGGAGTCGATCGTCATCCCAGAGGGGAAGTCGGAAGATCACTTGTACTCCTTCCAGTAAGCAATTGACTGTCCAACAGTCCTTTGTGAGGAAGATGAAATATGACAGCGGTCATCTTGTTGCAAAGCGGATAACTGAGGCCTTCACAGCTATGTTGGTGTTAGACGTGCGTCCGGTATCCGCCATTAGTTCAGTGGGACTTAGAGAATTGATGGAGATAGAGTCCGCCTGGTACCAAATCCCATCTAGGTTCCATTTCACTAGGCAGGCGATACTGAGAATGTACAGAGACATCAAAAAAAAGGTTCTCAGTGTCCTAAAAAATGCAGTTGTACCCACTGTCCACTTAACCACGGACATGTGGACAAGTGGAACAGGGCAGACTAAGGACTATATGACTGTGACAGCCCACTGGGTAGATGTATTGCCTCCCGCAGCAACAACAGCAACGGAACCAGTAGCAGCTTCTCGCAAACACCAACTCGTTCCTAGGTAGGCTACGCTATGTATCATCACTTTCAGTAAGAGGCACACTGCTGACAACCTCTTACAGAAACTGAGGGACATCATCGCACAATGGCTTACCCCAATTAGACTCTCCTGGGGATTTGTGATATCGGACAACGCTACCAATATTGTGCATGCATTACATCTGGGCAAATTCCAGCACGTCCCATGTTTTGCACATACAATTAATTTGGTGGTGCAGAATTTTTAAAAAAATGATAAGGACGTGCAGGAGATGCTGTCGGTGGCCGGAAAAATTACGGGCCACTTTTGACATTCAGCCACCACGTGCCGAAGACTGGAGCACCAGCAAACACTCCTGAACCTGCCCTGCCATCACCAGAAGAAAGAGGTGGTAACGAGGTGGAATTCAACACTCTATATGCTTCAGAGGATGGAGGAGCAGCAAAAAGCCATTCAAGCCTATACATCCACCTACAATATAGGCAAAGGAGGGGGAATGCACCTGACTCAAGCGCAGTGGAGAATGATTTCCATCTTGTGCAAGATTCTCCAACCCTTCGAACTTGCCACACGGGAAGTCAGTTCAGACACTGCCAGCTTGAGTCAGGTCATTCCCCTCATCAGGCTTTTGCATAAGCAGCTGAAGAAATTGAAGGAGGAGCTAATACAGAGTGATTCCGCGAAGTATGTGGGACTTAAGGATGGAGCCCTTCATTCGCTTTGCCAAGATTCAAGGGTGGTCAATCTGTTGAAATCAGAGCACTACATTTTGGCCACCGTGCTCAATCCTAGGTTTAAAGCCTACGTTGTATCTCTCTTTCCGGCAGACACAAGTCTGCAGAGATTCAAAGACCTGCTGGTGAGAAAATTGGCAACTCAAGCGGAACGTGACCCGTCAACAGTTCCTCCTTCATTTTCTCCTGCAACTGGGGCTGTGAGGAAAAGGATAAGATTTCATAGCCCACCCGCTGGCGGCGATGCAGGACAGTCAGGAGCGAGTGCTGACATCTGGTCCGGACTGAAGGACCTTCCAATGATTACTAATATGTCTACTGTCACTGCATATGATTCTGTCACCATTGAAAGAATGGTGGAGGATTATATGAGTGAAAGCATCCAAGTAGGCATGTCAGACAGTCCGTACGTATACTGGCAGGAAAAAGAGGCAATTTGGATGCCCTTGCGCAAACTGGTTTTATTTTAGCTATGTTGCCCATCCTCCAGTTTGTACTCTGAAAGAGTGTTTAGTGCAGCCGGTAACCTTGTCAGCGATTGGCGTAGGAGGTTACTTCCACAAAATGTGGAGAAGATGTTGTTCATCAAAATTAATTATAAATTCCTCCAGGAAGACCTTGACCAGCAATTTTTGTCACCAGAAAGTACACAGGAACCTGTGATGGTGGATTCCAGTGGGGATGAATTAATACTCTGTGAGGAGGAGGATGTACACACTGAAAGGGGTGAGGAATCGGAGGATGATGATGAGGTTGATAACTTGCCTCTGTAGAGCCAGTTTGTGTAAGGAGAGATTGATTGCTTCTTTTTTGGTGGGGGCCCAAACAAACCACTTATTTCAGCCACTCATTTCGGGTGTATGGCAGACCCTGTCGCTGAAATGATTGGTTTGTTAAAGTGTCCATGTCCTGTTTATACAACATAAGGGTGGGTAGGAGGGCCAAGGACATTTCCATCTTGTACCTCTGCTGTTTGGGGACTAGTTTTTTAAAGTGCCATCCTGTCTGACACTGCCGTACAACTCCAGTGGTACCAGTGTACTGCCGTATAAGTCCAGTCCAGTGGTGCTGTCTTGTGCTGCATCAGTCCAGTGGTGGTGTCTTGTTATGCTATAAGTCCAGTGGTGGTGTCTCGTGCTGTATATTATTTACTCCAAATAAAAGGGTTATATACATTTCTTATATTATTATCCAAATAATTTTTACAGGGTTTGGCCTGTGTGGTGTAGGGGTATGCTTGCCTGTGCTGCATATTATTATAATAGCTCCAAATAAAAGGGTTATTATAATCCAAATTAATTTTACAGGCTTTGCCATGTGTGTGTGTGGTTTAGAGATACGCTCTCCTGTGCCACCAATATTGTGCGTGTATTACATTTGGGCAAATTCCAGCACGTCCCATGTTGTTTGTGCCGCACACTTGTGTCACTTAGCTTAGTCATACAGCTACCTTGATGCAACCTTTTGGCCTAAAAACAATATTGTGAGGTGTGAGGTGTTCAGAATAGACTGGAAATGAGTGGAAATTATTGTTATTGAGGTTAATAATACCGTAGGATCAATTATACCCCTAAATTCTGTGATTTTAGCTGTTTTTATGTTTTTTTTTCAAAAATCATCCAGATCCAAAACCAAAACACGAAAGGGTGGTTTTGGCAAAACCAATCCAGATCCAAAACACGAGCATGGAACCAGAACCGAAATCAAAACACAAAACACGAAAAGTGCTCGCCGCACATCTCTAATATAAAGGTAAATGCTAGAGAGCTTTGATCTCAGGAAAGAAAGAAATACACACAGGACTGCCAAAAGATCTGTCAGGCCACATTACTAGGGAAGCTGTGTGGGCATGGCCATGCCCTATTACAAATACAAAGACCATTTGTACATGATGCATTGCGGCAAGAAAAAAAAAGGGCATGACCACACTATCATGTAGCTCCTTCAGTCCCCTGCCTTTCTTTCTACCCGCCACAACCGTCTCAACATCCATGGATACACTCTTTTAGAAAGTTGTCTAACATTGAAGCTACACTGGAAACTTCATTAGCAAGAATATGCCTTTGGTAGTTGTAAATGTTGGAAATATGTGTGTACAGGCTTGATAATGTGGCAGTTTCTGTACACACCAGCCGACGCCCTGAGACAACAAACAGCCCCCCAGTTGCTTAACCAATGGAGTGGTTTATAAAGAATAATGAGTCCAGCCATACTCATTGTAGCACAAACTGGTTTTCATGGAATGGAGCTTGAGCGAAGTGGGGTCTTATATAGCCAGTGAGGGTATTCGGATGTGGGTCTCAGTGCTGGGATGTTGGAACAGCAGTTTGGAAGGCATGTAATCACAGGCAATGAAGGGTCTCGCTGAAGCTAAGTAGAAGACTACTGTCCCCCACAGAGGCGCTCTAACACAGTGACAAGATGGTGCCACGCATGAATAGTATTTAGGTTGGTGGCTATCTTACACAGAATCCCATGGAGTGTGCACAGTAGCGCTCTCCACTTTTGAAAGTAGAGTCCAGAAAAAGTTGTTCTTCTTTTTAACTACGTTGAGTTCATCTTCATGGCAAATGTCCAGTTACAAGGATTGAGAGTTTGAGAGATCACATATAATATGCAGTGTCACTGACATTTTCTTCTATCTAAGGTCAAGTTATTGGTAAAAGAACAGTCAGCCATGAGCAGATTCATTTAAACGATGAAAATTTTTAAAGAACGGACAACAGAAAACTATGATCACAATGTATTAAAATCATCCTATTATCGATTAGAACACAGCAGTGTTTCTCAAACTTGGGGGGGTAATTTAGATCTGATCACATCAGCAAATTTGTTAGCTAAAGCAGAGGTTCCCAAATGCGGTCCATAAGGCACCCCAACAGTCCAGGTTTTAGGTATATCCATGGCTCAGCACAGATGGTTAAATCAAATTGACTAAGGTGCTAATTAAGTCACCTGTGGCCAAGCATGGATAAATTTTAAACCAGGACCGTTGGGGTGCCTTGAGGACCGCGTTTGGGAACCTCTGAGCTAATGGACAAAACCATGTGCACTACAGGTGGGACAAATATAACATTTGCAGAGATATTTATATTTGGGTGGGTTATATTATTTCTGTGCAGCGTAAATACTGGTTGCTTTATTTTTACACTGCAATTTAGATTTCAGTTTGAACACAGTCCACCCATATCTAACTCTCTCTGCACATGTTATACCTGCCCCCCCTGCAGTGCACATGGTTTTGCCCATTGGCTAACAAATTTGCTGCTGCAATCAGATCTGAATTAGGCCCTAGGTCCCCAAGGCTCCCTAACAATCAGGGTTTTAAGGATAGCCATAGTTGAGCAAACATGTTGAAAGCAAAATGACTGGGATACAAATGAAGTCACTTTTGCTCCTGCATGGATATCCTTAAAGCCTGTTCTGCGGTATGGGTTAACATGGGTAGCTATCTCCTTTAAATCAGGATGATTCAATTTGCCTAAATTAAATGAAAAGGCTCCTACAGACCTTAACTTATTTGCACTCAGATTTATGAGCTATTTTGTCAAGTTCAGTGCAAGTAAAACGATGGCTTACATCCACTCGGAATGTTTTTACAGGAAAGTCTGGGAGTGTCTCCTTGTGATTTGAAGTCAAGTGAGAAATTAAAGCTTGAGGTGAGCACTGGCAGACATTTATGATTTGCAGAATCTTCATTCAGGTTCATTTGATCCTCATGTGAAGCAAATTTTATCCAAATTCACTCACAGGGGATTCTTTAAAAATGTTTAATATGTTGCATCAGCCTGCAAGAAATAAATTGGATGTAATGTGTTGTACACAGATTTTGTATAGAAATAACGAGTCAGGAAGGAGGAATGTCACTTGGAGCTGGGCTGAGAATACAAATGGGAGGCCAGTGTTGGTGGTGGTGTATTCATAGAAAAGCATTTGCTATTTCCAGGAATCCATCAAATTATTAGAAGTTTCAACTCTCTATTGAAAACTGACTGCTAACCCAACATGTGTGCTCATGTGAAGAGTTAATTAACTCAATAATCATAACCAGAGCTCATGCAATTTGCAGCAGCCATAGGAAATCATATGGCACAGAAAAACAATATGAACAGGGCCGGCTCTACCATTAGGCAGCTTTAGGCGGCTGCCTAGGGGCGCCAGCTCCTGGAGGGCGCCACTGAATTCATCTAGCAAAAAACTGAAGGATGTCTCTGTATGCGGCCTCCTCCTTTTACACTGTGCTGGCTGCTGCTGCGGGTCTAATCAGGTGCAGCTACCACTATCAGGCTGTACCACATAGTGTCTCAGTGCTTCCTCTGTGCCGACATGAGTAACATCAAGTCATGTGAAGGCACATAGGATGTGGATGTAACTATGGCTCCCAAGGGGCACCACCACGGCTGCTCCTCATAGCCCTGATGCACCTCCTGCAGGGAGCACCGGGTTGAAGCTTTGCCTAGGGTGCATAGAGACCTTGCACCGGCCCTGAATATGAAAGGTCACGGATAGCATTGCTGTTTCGCAGCTTTGGGGCCATGGGTGTGACTGACCCAGGGAAAAATCAGATGTTGGACTGAATTTCCTGATAAGTCTGAATTAAACAGTACAGGTCTTTGGACTATGTTGGTGCTATGTAAATAAAAGTTGTGAGGAAGAAAGTTAGGTGTTTGGTAGTGATTACATTGCTTTTAGCCATAAATCTTATTAACATCTTCACTATTTTCAAGAGTTTATTGATTCAGTTTGATGGTTAAAAAACTGGGCCTTCAACCTTTCCCTTTCCCCCTCTAGCTTGCCCTTTGCTCCCCTATAACACATACAGTTCTGTGAAATATAATTTGGCCAATAAATAAATAAATATTTCAATATCATAATGTCCCTGAAAGGAAAACATGATGTTGGCAGTGGCTTCCATCTTGGACAGTGCTATGGCAGTGGCTTCCATCTTGGCCTTATACAGGAGTACTAGGCTCCTCCCACAATCTAGGTAAGTGTTAGTGTGTGTATCTGTAGAGTAAAGAATTCAGACTGTATGCTTCACTGACACAAGGAGCGGAATTCAAATGTACAATTTTATAAATTTATGTATTTCTAAATTGAAAGCTACCTTATTTGCAGGCTCCCAAGATCCGCCAATAAGGCACTACATGGATGTGCACAAATTACAACTACTGCGTCCATGCCTTTCAGAACAGTGACCATTCCAAGGCATCTCTGCTTTGGAGGTCCTACACTGTATTATAATATATTTGAAAAACTGTAAAAAATTGCACCAGTTTTGGTTACAAAAACTCCAAGTAAATGGCTCCTGTAAATTACCTTGTACTCAGCAATCAAATGGTGCACTCTGGCTTCAGCCATCCCACTGGGTTCTGCACTGGCCATTGAATCCACAAATTATTTTCTGCTGAGCTGTGGTATGACTCTTAACTGAAAAGATATGGTAGAGGCATTCAGTGCTATCCACTCTACACATACGCCCTCGTTTATCAGTGAGTGATACATTTCACCATGAGTGATAAATTGCACCAGCCAACCAGCTACTAACTGTCATTTTTCAAACCCAGCCTGTGACATGGAAGTTAGGAGCTGATTGGCTGGTGCAATTTAACACAGTGAAATTTATCACTTATTGATAAATAAGGGCATTAGCATGTCAGCATGATAACAAACACTGCCTTTCTCTTCATTGGTGGAAATAGTGTGTGTAATAATCAGTGATATTAAAGTAGTATTATATAAGATGCATTGAAAAGACTGATGTTTGTCTATATATAACTTCTAGTATGTAAAGTTGTAAAAGTGTAGGGGGATGAAAAATGATGGGGTGTGGGGGGGGTATAGATGAAAGGGAATTAGGGTGTGATGAAGAGGAATGGTTGTGGAATGATGGTTATCAGTGGTTGGGGGTTGTTAAACAGGATATTACATATACAAATAAATTAGAGGGAAGGTAGTGGGTGGAATTACAGTGAGGGTGGTGAAGAAAGTAGGAAAAATAGCTACAGTGATATATGGGATGTAGCGATCCCCACATCCCGCCCACCCCAAATCCTGACAGTCGGTATGCCAACTAGCACGAACTATTCCCAGTCGTGGGTGTCCACGACACCCATAGAGTGGGAACAGAACCTGCACTCGCCACCGAGCCCGCAGCATGGCGATCGCAGTGAGCCCACAAGGGGCTTAAATGCGCCACCCACCCACCTATGCCGACATTCTGCGGCCGGGATCCCGACCTCTGGATGTTGACCGGCCGCCGATGAGCCATACCCAACCCTGGTGTGTGTGTGTGTGTGTGTGTGTGTATATATACACACACACACACACACACACACACACACACACACACACACACGATATATATATAAAATGATCTCTTAGCAAAGGCGAAGAGCCATTTCTCATGGTTCCGACACCTTGACCTCTCTGCTTCTTTTGATAGTCACACTGTCTCCTCGTTGACACCATTCATTCCCTTGTCCTTCACAACATTCTTTCCTGGCATTTATTCCTATTTCTCTCCTACATCATATCTTCCTCTGGCATCTGCTCCTCTGTCAGGAACACTCCAGGCTCTGATCTTAACCCATTGCTTTTCTCTCTTTACACAGCCCATCTTGTCAACCCATTCACTCCTTTGGCCTTCAGTATCACCTTCATGTTGATGACACTCTACCTTTCCTCTTCTGACCTCCTCTTAAACTGGCCATACACTGCACAATTAAAGATGATCCAACCAATGGGGCTAAAGGGCTGAGCAATGTAGCGATTTTGCTTGCATCTACACACTTAATGATGTATGGGCACGATCTTAACTTCAGTGAATGAAAGTGGCAGAACGACAGGTCTGGATGATTGACCATGTTTGATAGTCAATAAAATGGTGCTGCTGTTTTCATGCATTGAACAATTAATGTTCATGTGCATACAGTACACTGAATGATAATCCCTCTGAAGTATCATGTATTGGTCTATCTGAACATTAAACATATGGCCGACTTTACATTCTTCTGTTCAACTGCCTCTCTGAAACTTCCACTTACATAGTTGTATGCTACCATAGACAACCCCTGATTCTCTCACAGTTGATAATATCACCCTCTTCCCTGTTTCCCATACATGCCGCTATCAGTTACTCTGAACCAAACCTCTTTCCTTGTCCAGCCGTTTGCACAATACACTCAACCAGCTCTAACAAATGATTGAAAATAATACCATTTTGCATTTTATGATAAAATGTATTTATCATGATATTAAATGAAAGTATTCATTTATTATAAATTTAATGTATTCATTTTATTTCCACTTCTTGGCAGTGCTAGTTTGATATATATTTCATCTAATCTGGCCTCCGAGCAGGCGGCTGGTTGGCTGCTCTCTGAACATCTAAGGGTGGATACACACCTGAACAATGTTGACACAATATGTAATTTCCAGCCAAACCGGAACGACATATCGACCAACGATTTGCGTGCTCCCGCGGCTGCATGCGATGTGCTGCACGGCAGACCGGAAAATATCTCATGCGACCCGGTGCATATTAATGAGGGACGTAACAATGATCATTCCATCATTCATTGAATCTTCCTAGGGTGTATGGGCAATTGGGCATGGTTCCGAGCAAAGGGAATTCAGCCCAACCGTCAGCTTGATTGCTTGTCATTCGGGTGTGTACCCACCCTGAGTACTCCCTCCCTGACGTGCTGGCAACATCCTCTCCATGAGCTTTAGTATTAGCAGGGAAGGGGTTCTTTCCAGGGTATCTGGGTCCTTGCTGCACCACCACTTGTACTCTGTAAATGGGTTCATTGTCTTGCTTGGATAAAATTGTGCATCAGATGGTAGAGAGAGTAGCATAAGTCATATAGGGCCTGATTCAGAGGTGGACACTGATACCCCTTTTGCACCAAAAAATTCAGGGTCTTACCCAGGAATACGGTCCCGGGATCATGCAGGGACATTCCCGGGTAAGACGCCTTGCATACTGCAGTCAGCAGCCCGGCATATTGCCGGGTTGCTGACATCAGCGGTGACGCGGCGGGGGCGGCGCAAGAGATCACATGATCTCCAAGCTCCGCCTGCTACATAGAGAGTGAACGGGAGCCGGGGCGCATTGACCCGACTCCCGTTCACACTGACTAGGTTCCCGGGAAGATCCCGGGACCAACCCTGGTCGATTGCAGGGCTGAAATGCCGGGGCATGAGTCATGGGATTTTGTCCCAGAACCCTTTCACACTGAGAAATTTCATGAGTTGATGCGCGTTAATGTGCAATAACCCGGGAAATTTTGGTCTGTGTGAAAGGGGTATAACTGTGATGCTGCTGCTTCATCGTATGCAGTGGTTCGGAGAAGATATGCAAATGTCACAGCCGTTTTCTGTACAGAGACACCCACTGCTGGCTCCTCAGAACCACTGCTTGTGCACAAAGATGTACCCGATGCGTCGGTCGTACCATCGGACCTCTGTTCAACTCTATGGTGTGTTCATCTTAAGTAAGATGCAGTAGCCAGAACCGCTGCATAAGGAGATGCAGTCACTGCCCCCCCCCCCCCCACATTTTAGTCTTAAGTCACCACGTCACCACACCCCCGTTCCTGAATTATTTGTCAATCCCTCTGCAACCTAATTCACACTATGGGGTGTATTCAATTGTAATATCAACTGCCGTCTTGGCGGAAAGACGGCAGTCTCCCACTTTTTTATGTCGGAACCTGTTCCGACCTATTCAATCCTCCTGCCGTTTTTCCGACAAGTCGGCAAATCCGACTTGTCGGAAAACACGTGGATTGGCGGAATAGCTGTGGGTAAACCTGTTTTGTCCAAAACGTGGCCAAATCTGACAGGTTTTAGCCCCGTTAACGACACTGTCAATCCGTCTTTAAAAAGAGTCAGATTGGCATTATAGGGAACAGCCAAATCCTGTTGGATTTGGACGCTAATTGAATACTCAAATGTCGGATCCTTTCCGTCGGAAAGGATCCGACATCAATTGAATACCCACCTATGAGTGCTGTCACAAGACCATCGCGGCACATGCACAGTAGCAAAATCATCCACCAACTGGGCAAACATCGGCTTTACGTCCACCTCTGAATCAGGACAATGGTATTTTTGAAATTCTGCACTGTTTTGTGATATCAGTGATTTCTAATAAGATCTTTGGGAGTATCCTTTAAGTGGTGTATTGGATTCATCTAGCATTTGTAAGCAGAAGATGGTAGACATACTGTATATTGGGGGTCATTCCGAGTTGTTCACTCGCAAGCTGCTTTTAGCAGCTTTGCACACGCTAAGCCACCGCCTACTGGGAGTGAATCTTAGCTTCTTAAAATTACGAACGAAAGATTCGCAATTTTGCGATAAGACATCTCTGTGCAGTTTCTGAGTAACTCGAGACTTACTCGGCATCTGCGATCAGTTCAGTGCTTGTCGTTCCTGGTTTGACGTCACAAACACACCCAGCGTTCGCCCAGACACTCCTCCGTTTCTCCAGCCACTCCCGCGTTTTTCCCAGAAACGGTAGCGTTTTTTCACACACACCCATAAAACGGCCAGTTTCCGCCCAGAAACACCCACTTCCTGTCAATCACATTACGATCACCAGAACGAAGAAAAAACCGTGAGTAAAATTCCTAACTGCATAGCAAATTTACTTGGCGCAGTCGCAGTGCGGACATTGCGCATGCGCACTAAGCGGAAAATCGCTGCGATGCGAAGAAATTTACCGAGCGAACAACTCGGAATGACCCCCATTGTGAGATTTAAACCGGGCAAGGCTTGCCTACATGGTTTCATCTAGTGAAGCAAGGGAAAGATTTTTCACGTAGCCATAGTGTACAAATAAAATAAAAAAACTATTTGCTCTTGGCACAGTAACATCCTGCAGCTCATCAATGACAAACATTGAAGATAGCACTGAACAGTCTTAAAACTATTATCAAAAATAAAAAAAGGATAATATGAAGCTATATTCTGCCACACCCCAGCAATAGTCCCAGCTGCCCAATGTAATGTCCCCCTGATGTGTTAAGCAGCGGCACAATGAAATAATTTTCTGCCTACTACAGGATGCCATGAAATGCCATATTCAGTGTGGGTCTTATACTTACTGGGTCCATTTGCCACAAGTTCATCTGAATCATTCCAAGCTAACTCTGCTGATCACCACCATTCCACTCTACTATAGTAGTAACCGTAGGCACTCGCTTTTTTCCTGCAGACTGTTTAAACTAGGTTTTCCAATTTAAATGTCACTTTAGCTGCAGATGGCTATCAGAGTATTAGGCTCACTACCTCATCCAGTCACCTGTGACTTCTCTGTGTATGCTCCTGTATACGACTAAGCTAAGACTAGTCTTATTTGCTTCATTTCTGTGGCTTATCCATGACCTCAAAGTATGGCAGCCATCTAGAACCTGCACTCTGGGTGGACTGTATTGCCCACCCACCCCTAGTTACAGCCATGCTTTCAAGTATTCTGACCTTGGCTTTGTTCTTAAGATCATCATCATCATCATCATCATCATCATCATCCCTTTGGCTTATAAGTGACCTCCCTTGACCTTGGATTTGTCCATTGCAGTTTTCAGCCTAGTGCTTAAGCCTCTAAAATATGTGTACCCTGGTGTTGACTGGTGCAGGACATTTAATTGACACCCAGGAGTGGAAAAAGTCCCTGTTGGTCGGCATGCCAACCGTTGGGATTGTGAGGGGGCGGGATGTAGGGGGAGGTTATGTGACCGTCAGTCTCCTGACCGCCGGTCACATGACTACATCCCGGGTATTTCTAGCTGCAAATTTAGGCTTCAGTGGAGATTTCTGTAAATTAGGTGTTTAATTATATTGCAGCTTTGTATAATTGCTGAAGCGCAATACATTGTCAGCACTCACAGTAAACGTATGATATCACTGTTTTGTAAGAAAGACAAATAGAACTTTGGGGGTAATTCTGAGTTGAACGCAGCAGGAACTTTGTTTGCAGTTGGGCAAAACCATGTGCACTGCAGGGGAGGCAGATATAACATGTGCAGAGAGAGTTAGATTTGGGTGTGGTGAATTCAATCTGCAATGTAAATTGCAATGTAAAAATAAAGTAGCCAGTATTTACCCTGCACAGAAACAAAATAACCCACCCAAATCTAACTCTCTATGCACATGTTATATCTGCCCCCCTGCAGTGCACATGGTTTTGCCCAACTGCTAAAAAAATTCCTTCTGCGATCAACTTGGAATTACCCCCTTTGTTGCTATACATGCTGCATCCATTACATCAAAGCTTAATAAAATGACACCATTGTCCTGAAATAAATAAGGGGGAAGTTATCAATGCAATGCTTCTTAAGCATGGTGAGTAACCAATGTAGCATGATACCTATTATAAAGACATAAAAGTCATAAAAGGTTAACTTAAAAAACACAAACTGAAGGAGGTAAAGCTATTATATAAACTAGTAAGAACTCATGTGTGTTGCAGATTAGGGGGCAGCTTAAAAAAATAAAAATACTTCTGAAATATAACAGGGAGATCTCATGGGGTCTCTCCATGCTTTGATCTGGATAATTTAGAAATACATTAGAATGTAACTGCAGCATTAATTTCTCATTTCCAAGAAACACACAATAATATTGGCTTAATTTACTACTGCTGTCCTTAGTTTATGGCTCTAGAAGCGTATGGAGAAAATACGGGAAAGCTTGCCAGTTGTAGGCTCCAGATGACACAGTTTAAGCACACT